>NC_065513.1:44332187-44340142 GCF_006386435.1 Epinephelus moara
TAGTGGTATTGGTGGTTTTAGTGGTATTAGTGGTATTAGTGGTTTCAGTGGTATTAGTGGTATTAGTAGTTTTAATGGTTTCAGTGGTATTAGTGGTATTAGTAGTTTTAATGGTTTCAGTGGTATTAGTAGTTTTAATGGTTTCAGTGGTATTAGTGGTATTAGTACATGGTACAATATAAGGAGATTGCTAAATCTTGTTTAGTTTAGTTCAGAGTCACAGGCCCAATCTCTTGTGATCTGCCTGGATGCAGAGAAAGCCTTTGACAGAATTGAGTGGCTTCATTTACTGGGAGCTCTCTCTAAATTTAACCTAGGTGACAACTTTATTAAATGGACATCTCTTCTTTATGCTGCTCCATATGCATCAGTTATCACTAATAGTATGAGGTCCCCTTCTTTCATAGTGCGGCGTGGCTGTAGACAGGGCTGTCCTGCTTCACCTTTGCTCTTTGCCCTTGCGATCGAGCCCTTGGCTGAAGCCTTGAGAAATGACCCATTAGTGTCAGGTATAGAGATAGGTCCCATACATCATAAAATTTCTTTATATTGACATTTTATTATATCTCAGCAATCCAGAGACCTCTGTGGCCAGAGCAGTTGAGATAATTAACTCCTTCAGTCAGTTCTGAGGCTATAAGATTAACTACTCTAAATCTGACGGCCGGGCTCCACTGGCTGCAAACGTAACGGTGCATTCACACCAAAAGCGTCATGAGCATCATAAGCGGCCAGCAGCCATTCATTTTCAATGTACGCTTGCTACGAAGGGCGTCTGGAGCGTCGGCGGCAGCGAGCAGCACGATGCCTGCGACCGGAGCGTCACTGTGAAGTTGAGAGAAGCTCAACTTTATGCAAATGAGCAGCGACACCGCCGAAGCAGCAGCGAGCAGCAGCCAATTACAGACTGTGAATATTCTCAAGGCGGGACAGTGAAAGAAAAAGAAAGAGAAGACGAAAATGGAGGAGAAGTTGATTGTGGCGGTCTCTGGTTTCCCGGAGCTATATGATGTGTCTCTGTTTATTTACAGAGACATCCAGAAGAAGTCAGATGCCTGGAAAAGGGTATCTGAAATTGGTGGTTTGTCTGGTAAGTAAAATAGGCTTGTGTCGATCCTACGAGTCATCCTGTGCACAGCTGATCAGCCCCGCCCCTTGGCAGCCTTCTGCAAGCCCTGCCAGAGCTGCCAGGCAGCGCAATGCCAGTGACCTGAGCGACCGCTGGCGCTCATGACGCTTTTGGTGTGAATGTACAGTAAGCGTCACGTCAGCGTAGCGTATTCATTTGGGCTCCACTGATGGCGTACGGAAGCACCACGTAGCGAAGCCAGCGGGGTTGTTTACCGTTTGCTGAGCCGAGAGGCTGCATGTAGGCTGCATGAAATGAAAAGTTAAAGCATTTTCCACCTCCAACAACAAGCAGGTAGCAAACTCCACACACCTCGCATCAGTACTTTCCCACCCCTCGGATCGGCTTCATTGCCTGCATAGGCCTATTGACTTTTTTATTTTATTTTTTTTTATGCAGGGTTCCATAGAATACAATAAACAGTTTCAACTGTATTAAAATACATAGTTTAAACGGTAGGATCACGGATAAACATGGGTAAATGCATGAAAAAAATCATCACATATCACCTCTGATAATAGTTTATTCATTTAAAAACACATTGTGCTCGTTTAGCACACTATTTCGTGTAGTTTTTATCTGCTGGAGGGTCGCGTAGAGGAGCGTAGCGCAACAAAAGTAGAAGAGCCGCATAAAATAGAGAGTTGTCGCGCCGCTCCCGTTGCCGGTGGAGCTGCTGTAATTGATTAACAGGGGGGCGAGCTGCCACGGGACTCGTGCTGCAGACGTGTCGCACCGCTGACGTGCCCGGTGGAGCCCGGCCGTGAGGCAATGCCATTGACCCCTGAACTATCCGGGCCCCCTACTTGTTCTGCCCCTTTTCACTGGTCTTGAGCGTATATTCGCCCGGGAGAAAAATCGCTCGGGCTCCGAGTGACAGCAACAGAGAGATTTTTCGCTCATTGCTTGAGATGAGAAATCTCATCTGGAGCGGTATTTCGTTGGGTCCTGTCGCTTGCAGCTCAACGCTGATTGGCTGCCGGAATCCCAGAATCCCGGGGGGGTGCTTGACTGTCATGACATGTCAGCTTCATTAAAAGTATAGCTGCAAATTAAAAGCAACAATAGATGTAAAAACACACAGAGACAATGCATCTGTGATCAGTTCCCTAATTTAATTTTAACAATTTTTCCAATCTTCTCCAATTTCTCGTTTTATTTTATGGAAGTGATCAGTGATCAGTGCACTTGTCCTAGAGCTGCCACGACGGTTTTTATAATGCAAATAACTCTGCTTAGATAAAACCTACAAGCTTCTCTTCCTATGACTTTTACTAAAAATGTGTCTTGTATGTTTTCTGAAGCCTTTAAGGTACAAAAATGAAACACACTAGACTTCTGAAAATTTATACCTCCGACCGAAATTATACATTTTGATACATACAGGTGGCTATATACATATTGCAAAACTCTGTAAAAGTACACCAAAGCATACATTTTCGTTTCCAAATATTAATTTGAAAACGAAAACATTCATACTGTCAATAAAAAAACATTTTGTTAACAATAAAAAACGAATGTAATCTCAACAGTGACCGCGCCAGCCAGCAGGACTGCGGCGCTTGGAGGGGCGCTGTAATCCTGGCGGTCCCAGTGTAAAGCACCACGGACAGCATCAATGCATCTATCGCTGTAGCTCAGAGGCTCTGATGCCTGAGTCAGAGCATGTGAGCGGAGTTGGAGCTGGAGCTGCCTCAACCATAGGTTATTGGCAGGAAGAAAAATGGCTGCTGAAAAAACTGTCACTGTCAACTGCCTCCAAGCGCCGCAACGATCTGCCAGACCATCATATGTAACTTCATTGTTTATGCTGCCCGTGTGCTCAGAAGCACACAATGAATGAATTTTTGAGTAATTTCCGAGAAGTTATGATAAAATAAAATAAAAAGTATTACAGACTATAGAATAGGACTGACAACCTCTCCAATGTCTCATGTCAATTGATTAACAATATTTGTCGGCTTTTTATAATGCCTTTGTTTTTGCTGCTGCGCTGCCGCTGCATTGTGTCCCCAGTTGAAAGTGGCGATTTGCTAAATACATTCTACAATAACCGAAATAATTAGTGGAAACTTTTTTTTTAATTGATACTCCACCTCTCTGACATACTAACACACAGACACACACACACACACTGGAGAGGTTGTCAGTCCTATTCTATAGTCTGTAATACTTTTTTTTTTATTTTATCATAACTTCTCGGAAATTACTCAAAAATTCATTCATTGTGTGCTTCTGAGCACACGGGCAGCATAAACAGTGAAGTTACATATTATGGTCTGGCAGATCGTTGCGGCGCTTGGAGGCAGTTGACAGTGACAGTTTTTTCAGCAGCCATTTTTCTTCCTACCAATAACCTATGGTTGAGGCAGCTCCAACTCCGCTCACATGCTCTGACTCAGGCATCAGAGCCTCTGAGCTACAGCGATAGATGCATTGGCGCTGTCCGTGGTGCTTTACACTGGGACCGCCAGGATTACAGCACCCCTCCAAGCGCCGCAGTCCTGCCGGCTGGCGCGGTCACTGTTGAGATTACATTCGTCTTTTATTATTAACAAAATATTTTTTTATTGACAGTATGAATGGTTTTGTTTTCAGATAAATATTTGGAAACAGAAATGTATGCTTTGGTGTACTTTTACAGAGTTTTGCAATGTGTATACCTGTATGTATCAAAATGTATAATTTTCAGCCGCTGCCGCGGTCGGAGGTATAAATGTTCAGATGCATTGTCTCTGTGTGTTTTTACGTCTATTGTTGCTTTTAATTTGCAGCTATACTTTTAATGAAGCTGACATGTCATGAAAAACAAACTTTTCACCTTCAAATTCAAATTTTTCAATATCTGGAACCCTTTTTTGAACTATATTGGGGAAGATGGGGCCCATGCCCTTTGGAGGGGCTTGACTGGTTTGGCATGGTCTGAAATAACTGGGCACAGTCATTCTTAGTAGGTTATGATTTAGTCACTATATTTGATGACTCCCAATGCTACATTTTGTATCTGCGTTCTGTCTGTTTGACGCAGTGTGGGTGTTTTTGTTTCTTTTTTTTTCACTTTTTTTTCCCTCCCTCATCATTATTCATTCAGCCACTTATTTATTTATTTTATTATTATTATTATTATTTCCACGCAGTGATTTGTATGTCTTTTGTTGTCCTGATGTTTCTGTCTTGTTAACTTTAAAATTAATAAAAATTAGTGTAAAAAAGAAAAAACAAAAAAAGTACATGGTGTACTGCAGTACCTTGCCAGTAGTGCAGGTCGTACTGCATCTTTCCTCCACGAGTCTCGGTGCTGTGGAGAATCAGGTAGGCGTCTCCAGTGTAGAACCCTCCAATCAGACTCTCAGGAACAGGAACCAGATCCATGTTCTCCACCCGCCACACCTGAAGCCCCGCCTTCTTACCCGCACGGTCGAACTCTGGATGGCACACCATGATGTCACCTGCAGTAGGCAAAGCCAAACAACACCTGAACAACATGATATCATATGAAGTGGGCGGAGCCAAACAACACCTGAACACCATGGTGTCACCTGCAGTGGGCGGAGCCACACAACACCTGAACACCATAGTGTCACCTGCAGGGGGCAGAGCCACACAACACCTGAACAACATGATATCATATGAAGTGGGCGGAGCCAAACAACACCTGAACACCATGGTGTCACCTGCAGTGGGCGGAGCCACACAACACCTGAACACCATGGTGTCACCTGCAGTGGGCGGAGCCACACAACACCTGAACACCATAGTGTCACCTGCAGTGGGCGGAGCCACACAACACCTGAACACCATAGTGTCACCTGCAGTCCTGCAGTGGGCGGAGCCACACAACACCTGAACACCATAGTGTCACCTGCAGTGAGGAAGGATCCTCGACTTTGAGACACACCCACAGTCTCTGAAGTACAGTTCCCAGATTTTTAGCTAATTGTTTTAAACAGCAGCTGTGAACACGACGGCGTGGGCGACACACCTAAGTTTCTGTTTAAATAAACGTTTTGTTGTGTTGTGTCCGGGCTGAACACAGCTCATGATGTCACCTCCAATGGGCAGAGCCACACAACGCCTGAACACCATGATGTCATCCGTTTGATAGTGAGTCAAACCTTAATGGAAACTTTTAAAGTCCTCTTCATCTTTTTCTAATTTATTTAATGATGTGACTTTTTAAGTAAAATGACTTCTTAAAAAGTCGTTGATTTAAACAGTTTATTTACATTAAACGCTGACTCTTTAAATTAAATGATAACATTTGAGTAGTCATTGATGACCTGTGTGTCTGATCGACATGTTGCAGTCTGCAGAGCAGGAACTCGTAAAACCTTTCAGCTGTTGTTTTCGTCTCAAGTTTGTTTGTTAAAGACTAAAATAAACAAACATTAGTTCAGAGAAGAAAAAGTGAAAAGTTTCTGTGAGTTTAGTTCTGAGTTCAGCTGTCACAGCCTCTGTGGAAAAAACCAGCACAAACTGCAGCTGAGAGAAACAGGAAGTGACTCACCCAGAGAGACAGACAGGCAGAGACACAGAGAGACAGACAGACAGACAGAAGGTTTAAACAGAGCTTCTGGGGCCATATTCACAAAGCCTCCTCGCTCTGAGAACTTTCCTAAATCACTCCTGAGCTCAGACTCCTTACTGACAGTCAGGAGCTCTGTGAGAGAGTTCTCAGGATGTCGGTGAAGATTCTCAGTCATCCAGGTCATGGTAATCATAAGTGCTGTGTTGTAGGCAACTGGACTCACCCAAGAATCTCCTTCAGTTCTAAATGACTGGTACGAAGTTGCAGGCTATGAACCCTGTGTGGGTGGGAACCCTTACAGAGTCGTAGGGGTCATGTGAGCTCTTAGTTTTAGAGTTGGTACTCTGCAACTTGGTCCCAGTCATTTAGAACTGAAGGAGCTTCTTGGATGAGAGGCGAAACGTCCTCAAGAAACGCAAGCAAGTCCACTTGCCTACGATATAGCACATACGAGTTTTCAGGATGTTTGTGAATACGACCCCAGGTGTGTTAATTTGCTGCAGCTCTCAGGTAGAAAATCATGAGTTTTTCAGACCAGAAACTTTGAGCAAAAATGAACACATGAATGAATTCATCAGCTGTCTGTCTGTCTGTGAGCACAGAGTCAGTCTGAAGAAGAAAACCTGACATTTGGTTTCAGACAATGAACGGATGAATGACAGAATAAATTAGCAGCAGCAGGTGAAGGAGTGAAGTTTAAACTCACCGTTCGTGATCAGCTAGACACAAACTGCTGCAGTGACTCAGCTCACCTGAAACACTGACAAAGGAGGGAGGGGCTGTGGGGGAGGGGCTGCAGGTAACTCTACCTGTCCAACACATCATCATCAGTGTGTGTGTGTGTGTGTGTGTGTGTGTGTGTGTGTGTGTGTGTGTGTGTGTGTGTGAGAGACCCAGCGAGCCTGAAACTGTTCAGCTCTGACGACTGCTGAATAAATCAGCAGCACATACACACCATCTGTGTGTCACATATATGTTCTGTGTGTGTGTGTGTGTGTGTGTGTGTGTGTGTGTTCATACGTGTTCATACACAGCAGCAGCAGCAGGAGGATGACAGGGTGAACACCTCCTCTCTGTTTGTTCACATTTAAATATATGACACCATGAACACTTCACTTCCTGTTCTTCCCAAAAGGCTCGTTCGAGATGAACTGCGCCTGGCCTGGAAAGTAGACGAGAGCAGGCGGCCGCAGAAAACTAACCGGCATGCATTGTGCGCCGATCGCCGGTGATCGAATCTGCGCAGGACTGGCTAATCTTGAACAAACCTATTGTCTCTCTTTGTGTCACACCTGGAAACTTTGCATCTTAGGAATGCAAAGGAACGTCCCGCCCCCCTCTGCCTCTGATTGGCTCGTACTCGTTGCCTTGGTCGATGGGATTGGTGAGGGTGAGGGTGAGCACAAGTGAGATTAGGAATGTCAGGGTGAGCCAATCAGAGGCAGAGTAGGGCGGGACGTTCCTTTGCTGTCCCAGGGTTCCCACCTGAGCTGCAGCTCACAGAACCTGTCAGTCTGACCTCAGGGAATGAAAACACACAGTCAGATAAAAGGACATGATTTCCTCACCTGAGGTCTCATGTCTCAACACTGCGTACACACAGAACGAGTCCTGACGGAAGGGTACGCCCCCTCACACGCTAATGTTGTGATATATAAAAACAGACTTGAAACTCTGACCCGTGCTGACAGACATGTAGGAGACGTTAAACTGGTGACACAGGCGGCGAGGAGCGGCCTCATGGTGGAAAGTGACACATCATTTTTGGTGCACAGTCTGGGTCCTACACACAGTTTGATAAATGAGTCTGATGTGTTGTTAAATGTTTCATCATAAACTCAGAAGAAACACTTAAAACATGTTTCATGTTAACAGCTCTCACGTCTCATCATGTTGTTTTATTGACTTGTACGACATCTATTGCACGTCTGTCCGTCCTGGAAGAGGGATCCCTCCTCAGTTGCTCTTCCTGAGGTTTCTACCGTTTTTTTCCCCATTAAAGGGTTTTTTTGGGGAGTTTTTCCTGATCAGCTGTGAGGGTCATAAGGACAGAGGGATGTCATATGCTGTAAAGCCCTGTGAGGCAAATTGTGATTTGTGATATTGGGCTTTATAATCAGAATCAGAATCAGAATCAGAAATACTTTATTGATCCCCGAGGGGAAATTATTTATGTTACAGGTGCTCCTTGCAAGAGAGGAAAGATACGAGAAAATATAAGAAATTTAAACAGTAGTATTAACAAATATATAGTTAAATAAACAGGAATTATTAACAAACATAAACGTAAATAAATAT
>NC_065513.1:44340749-44340945 GCF_006386435.1 Epinephelus moara
AGGGGGGCATCCACCTGCATTGCTGTCAGCTTGTCACCCAGTAGAGCTGGACGGATGGTGTTGAACGCACTAGAGAAGTCAAAAAACATGACCCTCACAGTGCTCACCGGCTTATCCAAATGGGCATAGACACGGTTTGGATAAGCTGGCGAGCACTGTATAAATAAATAAAATTGATTGAATTGATTGATTGACT
>NC_065513.1:44341445-44347577 GCF_006386435.1 Epinephelus moara
GCCCCCACGACCCGGACCCGGATAAGCGGAGGACAACGAGTACGAGTACGAGTACGAGTACGAGTTTGTTTGTTTGTTTGTTTGTTGGAGTAAACAGGAAGTGTGCAGGTGTGACAGTAAGAGTTCTGAAACCTGATTAATTCATAAAGGAGCTGTAAGTCCTCTGAGTGTGTTAATGGATAACCCTGTTTAACACTGAGACTTAGCATAATTAAACAGACACACACACACACACACACACACACACACACACACACACACACACACACACACATAGGAAATATCACGAACCAATCACACATCAGGAGCTGCTCCAACCTCATTCCCTCATCAACTATTGATCCAGGAGGGTCCCAGAGATATAATATCTGTTCCTTCACAGAGTCCTGGTCAAGATGGCGGCACCATCACTTACAACAACATGAACTCTGCCACATATTAAAATGTCATGTTTCCTTCACGTTTCCGTCACGTGTCCGTCACGTTTCCTTTATGTGTCCGTCATGTTTCCTTCATGTTTCCGTCATGTTTCCTTCATGTTTCCTTTATGTTTCCTTCACGTTTCTGTCACGTTTCCATCATGTTTCCTTCATGTTTCCTTAACGTTTCTGTCATGTTTCCTTCATGTGTCCTTCATGTTTCCTTCATGTTTCCGTCAGGTTTCCTTCACATTTCCTTCATGTTTCCATAAGGTTTCCTTCATATTTCCTTCATGTTTCCATCATGTTTCCTTCATGTTTCCTTAACGTTTCCGTCATGTTTCCTTCATGTAACCTTCATGTTTCCGACACATTTCCTTCATGTTTCCATAAGGTTTCCTTCACATTTCCTTCATGTTTCCATCATGTTTCCTTCATGTTTCCTTAACGTTTCCGTCATGTTTCCTTCATGTAACCTTCATGTTTCCGACACATTTCCTTCATGTTTCTTCCTTCATGTAACCTTCATGTTTCCGACACATTTCCTTCATGTTTCCTTCATGTTTCCTCCATGTTTCCTTCACGTTTCTGTCATGTTTCCTTCATGTTTCCATCATGTTTCCTTTATATTTCCGTCATGTGTCTGTCATGTTTCCGTCATGTTTCCTACACGTTTCCATCATGTGTTCTTCACGTTTCCGTCACGTTTCCATCACGATTCCTTCATGTTTCCTTCACGTTTCCTTCGCGTTTCCGTCACGTTTCCATCACGATTCCTTCATGTTTCCTTTATGTTTCCTCCATGTTTCCTTCACGTTTCCGTCATGTTTCCTTCATGTTTCCGTCATGTTTCCTTAATGTTTCCTCCATGTTTCCTTCATGTTTCCATCATGTTTCCTTCATGTTTCCATCATGTTTCCCTTATATTTCCCTCATGTGTCCGTCATGTTTCCATCATGTTTCCTACATGTTTCCATCATGTGTCCTTCACGTTTCCGTCACGTTTCCATCACGATTCCTTCATGTTTCCTTCATGTGTCCTTCACTTTTCCTTTGCGTTTCCGTCACGTTTCCATCACGATTCCTTCATGTTTCCTTTATGTTTGCATCACGTTTCCACCATGTTTCCTTCATGTTGCCTTCATGTTTCCTTCACGTTTCCGTCATGTTTCCTTCATGTTGCCTTCATGTGTCCTTCACATTTCCATCAGGTTTCCATCACGTTTCCTTCATGTTTCCATCATGTTTCCTTTACGTTTCCTTCATATGTCCGTCATGTTTCCTACATGTTTCCTACATGTTTCCATCATGTGTCCTTCACGTTTCCTTCGCGTTTCCGTCACGTTTCCATCACGATTCCTTCATGTTTCCTTTATGTATCTTTCATGTTTCCATCATGTTTCCTTCATGTTTCCTTCTATGTATCTTTCATGTTTCCATCATGTTTCCTTCATGTTTCCTTCATGTTTCCTTCACGTTTCCTTCATGTTTCCGTCATGTTTCTGTCATGTTTCTGTCATGTTTCCTTCATGTTTCCTTCATGTGTCCTTTATGTTTCCTTCATGTTTCCCTCACGTTTCCTTCATGTTTCCATCATGTGTCCTTCATGTGTCCTTCATGTTTCCATCATGTTTCCTTCATGTTTCCTTCACGTCCGTCATGTTTCCGTCACGTTTCCTTCATGTTTCCTTTATGTATCCGTCATGTATCCTTCATGTTTCCTCCATGTTTCTTTCACGTTTCCGTCACGTTTCCTTCATGTTTCCTTCACGTTTCCTTTACGTTTCCTTCATGTGTCCGTCATGTTTGCGTCATGTTTGCGTCATGTTTCCTACATGTTTCCATCATGTGTCCTTCACATTTCCGTCACGTTTCCATAACGATTCCTTCATGTTTCCTTTATGTATCTTTCATGTTTCCATCATGTTTCCTTCATGTTTCCTTCACGTTTCCTTCATGTTTCCGTCATGGTTCCGTCATGTTTCCTTCATGTTTCTGTCATTTTCCTTCATGTTTCTGTCATGTTTCCTTCATGTTTCCCTCAGGTTTCCTTCTTGTTTCCATCATGTGTCCTTCATGTGTCCTTCATGTTTACTTCATGTTTCCTTCATGTGTCCGTCATGTTTCCTTCATGTTTCCGTCATGTTTCCTTCATGTGTCCTTCATGTTTCCCTCACGTTTCCTTCTTGTTTCCATCATGTGTCCTTCATGTGTCCTTCATATTTCCTTCATGTTTCCCACATGTTGCCATCATGTTTCCTTCATGTTTCCGTCATGTTTTCTTCATGTTTCCGCCATGTTTCCTTCACGTGTCCTTCATGTTTCCGTCATGTTTACTTCATATTTCCGTCACGTTTCCGTCATGTTTCCTTCACGTTTCCGTCATGTTTCCTTCACGTTTCCGTCATGTTTCCTTAATGTTTCCTTCACGTTTCCGTCACATTTCCTTCATGTTTCCTTCATGTTTCCATCATGTATCCTCCATGTTTCCTTCATGTTTCCTTCATGTGTCCGTCATGTTTCCATCACGTGTCCTTCATTTTCCCGCCATGTTTCCTTCATGTTTCCATCATGGTTCCTCCGTGTTTCTTTCTTGTGTCCGTTATATATCCATCATGTTTCCATCATGTTTCCGTCATGTTTCCTTCATGTGTCCGTCATGTTTCCTTCATGTTTCCATCATGTTTCCTTCATGTTTCCTTCATGTTTCCGCCACGTTTCCTTCATATGTCTTTCATGTTTCCGTCATGTTTACTTCATGTTTCCGTCACGTTTCCTTCACGTTTCCTTAATGTTTCCTTCACGTTTCCGTCACGTTTCCTTCACGTTTCCTTAATGTTTCCTTCACGTTTCCGTCACATTTCCTTCATGTTTCCTTCATGTTTCTGTCACGTTTCTGTCACGTTTCAGTCATGTGTCCTTCATGTTTCCTTCATGTTTCCGTCATGTTTCCTTCATGTTTCTGTCATGGTTCCTCCGTGTTTCCTTCTTGTGTCCGTCATGTTTCCTTCATGTGTCCGTCATGTTTCCTTCATGTTTCCTTCATGTTTCCATCATTTTTCCTTCATGTGTCCATCATGTTTCCTTTATGTTTCCGTCAAATTTCCTTCATGTTTCCTACATGTTTCCATCATGTTTCTGTCATGGTTCCTCCGTGTTTCCTTCTTGTATCCGTCATGTTTCCTTCATGTTTTCTTCATGTGTCCGTCATGTTTCCTTCATGTTTCCATCATTTTTCCTTCATGTGTCCATCATGTTTCCTTTATGTTTCCGTCATATTTCCTTCATGTTTCCTTCATGTTTCCATCATGTTTCCATCATATTTCCTTCATGTGTCCTTCATGTTTCCATCATGTTTCCTTCATGTGTCCTTCATGTTTCCATCATGTTTCCTTCATGTTTCCTTCATGTTTCCATCATGTTTCCTTCATGTGTCCATCATGTTTCTTTCATGTTTCCTTCAGGTTTCCTTCATGTGTCCGTCATGTTTCCCTCATGTTTCCTTCATGTTTCCTTCATGTTTCCATCATGTTTCCATCATGTTTCCTTAATGTGTCCATCATGTTTCTTTCATGTTTCCATCATGTTTCCTTCATGTTTCCTTCATGTTTCCATCATGTTTCCTTCATGTGTCCATCATGTTTCTTTCATGTTTCCTTCATGTGTCCGTCATGTTTCCCTCATGTTTCCGCCATGTTTCCGTCATGTGTCCGTCATGTTTCCTTTATATTTACTTCATGTTTCCTTCATTTGTCCGTCATGTTTTCAAAACTGGTACAGAGCCTCTCAGTAAACTGGTACGGAGCGTCTCAGTAAACTGGTATGGAGCGTCTCAGTTAGCTGGTACAGAGCCTCTAAGTAAACTGGTACAGCGCATCTCAGTAAACTGGTACAGAGCCTCTCAGTAAACTGGTACGGAGCGTCTCAGTAAACTGGTACAGAGCCTCTCAGTAAACTGGTACGGAGCGTCTCAGTAAACTGGGACAGAGCCTCTCAGTAAACTGGGACAGAGCATCTCAGTAAACTGGTACGGAGCGTCTCAGTAAACTGGGACAGAGCCTCTCAGTAAACTGGTACAGAGCGTCTAAGTAACAGCGTCTCAGTAAACTGGTACAGAGCATCTCAGTAAACTGGTACAGAGCGTCTAAGTAACAGCGTCTCAGTAAACTGGTACGGAGCGCCTCAGTAAACTGGTACAGCGCGTCTCAGTAAACTGGTACAGAGCGTCTCAGTAAACTGGTACAGAGCGTCTCAGCAAACTGGTACGAAGCATCTCAGTAAACTGGTACGGAGCCTCTCAGTAAACTGGTACGGAGCGTCTCAGTAAACTGGTACAGCGCGTCTCAGTAAACTGGTACAGAGCATCTCAGTAAACTGGTACAGAGCGTCTCAGTAAACTGGTACAGAGCATCTCAGTAAACTGGTACAGAGCATCTCAGTAAACTGGTACAGCGCGTCTCAGTAAACTGGTACAGAGCATCTCAGTAAACTGGTACAGAGCATCTCAGTAAACTGGTACAGCGCGTCTCAGTAAACTGGTACAGAGCATCTCAGTAAACTGGTACAGAGCGTCTAAGTAACAGCGTCTCAGTAAACTGGTACAGAGCATCTCAGCAAACTGGTACGAAGCGTCTCAGTAAACTGGTACGGAGCATCTCAGCAAACTGGTACGAAGCGTCTCAGTAAACTGGTACGGAGTGTCTCCACATTAAAGCTGTGTGGTTGTTCTGGTCTCTTCGCTGCAGGCGGCTGTTTGACTGTGATGCTGTCTGACACTGTGCCTGTGCAACCAGCTACACACACACACACACACACACACACACACATACAAACACACACACACACATACACACACACACACACACACACACACAAACTGTCCCTCAGGGAATCAGTGAGCTACAAAGGCGTCCCAGCATGCATCTCTCTGTTCGCCTTACAACACACTCAGCTGGAAACAAAAAGAGCAACACTGTGTGTGTGTGTGTGTGTGTGTGTGTGTGTGTGTGTGTGTGTGTGTGTGTACTCAGTGGCCTGGAAGCTGAAGGAAACTCTCCTCATGATCCTGAACACAGAGACATAAAACAGTGAGGTCATACGTGTCCTACTTCAGGTTTGCAGCTGAGATCAGAGCAAGAGACAGTGATGTCATCAAGAGGCTTCCACTTGGAGGCTCACACTAACAGACAGATGCTAACAGACAGATGCTAACAGACAGAGGTGGCATTCTACTTAAGTGACATAAGATCCAAAACACACGTCTTTTTCTCAGTGTGAGTTAAATTCATCAGATTATTAAACAACATTTCTCTTTTTGTTTTAGCCGGATTTCAGTTTTTCATTGCCAAAGACAGGTCGTGATGCAGACAGGTAGTTCACTCATCCTCCGACCGGCCCGTGACAGACATTGATCGACAGATGGTTGATCAAATCACCTGCTGAGAATTATTTAAAGCACCCGCCCGCCTTGTTTAAAGCAGTTTCCAGTGATGGCGTCTCAGATGGTTCAGAGTAACAAACCATCTGGAGTGTCATATCAGCGCTGATATCCCAGGGATCCACACATATTGCTCGGCCAACTCGACCAGCCTGGGGAATTGTTCTGTTTGTTTTCACCAGTTAACAGGTTTCACATCCAGAGAAAGTGTGTGTTTGTGTGTGTGTGTGTGTGTGTGTGTGTGTGTGTGTGTGTGTGGGCGGGGGGGGGGGGGGG
>NC_065513.1:44347630-44356182 GCF_006386435.1 Epinephelus moara
GGGGGGGGGGGGGGGGTCATCCCAGAGGACGTTTTTTAAACCTCTGTTTAAGCCCTGTTGGATGCCTCTGAATGTTGGGCCCCAGGGTGCAGCACCACGACTGTAGCAGTCGAGTCACAGCTCCCTGTGTGTCAGAGCAGGACTGCTGATTTCAAAACCACGTTTCATCCATGTGGTGACATTTAACTGTGATGTGACTCTGCAGTGAACACTGTCAGACAGTCATTAAAGCTGTGGTAGCGTGTGTCAGTGTAGCTCATAACATCCCTCACTGTCCACCATGTTTACAGGCCTCATGTCCTTTTCCACCTGAAAACAAAGCCTCTGAGTTATTGTCCTCACACACATCACTGCAGCCTCTTCTGGCTGACACCAGGGCTGAGAATCACCACAGGATCCACAACACAATATTATCACCATACTTAAGTCACGATAAACTGTCATTACAATTTTAAATGTTGTGATATGCTGAGAAATGTGATCAAATATATCATGATTTATTACCTTTTTTCACCTGTAAATGTTGTCCCCAAAGGAAACTTGTTGCAGCAGTAAATTGATCTGTTGGACTGAAAAAGCAATTGATTATATTATTCTAGTAGGCTGCCTAAAGTTTAATTTGTATTTGTATTTGTAATGTTAATAACTTATATTATAAAACACTATACTTGGCACTGTGTGACGATACGCTCGTTATTTTCTGACATTTTAATAATATTTTTGGAAATCTATTTATATTTTTTTTTTTGGCCATTTCAGTAACATTTATTCACACAATTAATATCTTTCTGACATTTTATCAACATTTTTTCTGACTTTTAGAAAATATTTTTTTCAGACAATTTCATATTATATTTTGGACATGTTATCAACATTTTTTTCTGACTTTAAAATAAAAAAAATTCTGAAATGTTATGTCATCATTTTCGGACATATTTAAAAAATATTTTTGGACATTTTATAAACTTTTTTTTTTTTTTTTTTTTTTTTACTTTTCCACCTGTAGCGAACACCAACACGATCCATCACAAAGCTGGTTTTCAGGTGACACAACACTGATTGTACTGTGGCTGTATGATATATATTATATGATATATATTTACACTGATAGTTTCACAGTATAATGTCGTCACACTGGATGACGTTATACCCTCTGTTTTTGCCTCTCCATTTTCCACGTCTTCCTTTGGTTGCAGCAGTGATTGCTCTGACCTGCAGAGGTGACGTAGGCTACACCCTCCTGTGCTCTAGAGGAATGCTCCACAAAACATATATTGGTAATATATTTCTAATCGTTTAAATTCTTAACTGCAGTAAATTGATTATTTTTTTTATTCCTTTTACCAAAGATACTGTATTACTACAAGATGGCCCACCTACAATATACCCCCATTGTATGAAATGGTATACATTTCCGGTCTTCTAAGTAGGCGTTGTCCCCCGTAGCCCAATCAAAGACGAGTATCCCCAACCTCGCTTGGTTATCGTAGATTAGCTGGGCTAACCGTTAGCTGTTAGCAGTGTCTGTAATAACTCAGTAACTCCATAAACGGTCCGTGAAAAAAATATTTTTTCCAGCAGATATCTTAGTTACAACATGATTGAGCTAGCAAAGCAGTTTTGTGTTGCTATGTGTGGTATTTATTCAGTTTTGGGAAATCACGATGTCTAGAAAGCATCAGTTGCTGCAGCTGACAGGGACAGCTAACAGCTAACAGCAGCAACAAAGCTAACATCAGGACGTCATCTGTTAAAAGCCTCCCGTTGTCGGATACGACATGAAACTACTCCAGTTAGCTCAATCATGTTGTAACTAAGACATCCGCTGGAAAAAAATATTTTTAGTAATCCAGTAGCCTATCTTTGGTGAAACTGCACTGATTTCAGCACCAGAGAGGAGATATCCGTTGCCAGATCTCGCGAGTAAAGTAAATTTTCTCCTGATTTGTCTGTCTGAAATTTGCCATTTTGGTGTCGGAATGTTCTGAAGATATGTGGCTTGTGATATCTGCTTCCGTGACTATGGGGCGAAAGAATCGGCCATAATCTATGATCACATTCATTTCTCCCACTTAAGTCAATGGACTCAGGACCTGCTGTTAGTCTCCTAAAGGGGTGTGGTGGTCGCGAACCCCACGTGACACTGATACAGGAAACTGACTCGCAGTGGACCGTCTTGCACGTGACACTGATACAGGAAACTGACTCGCAGTGGACCGTCTTGGGCTGCATCCCAGTTCTCTTAAAATTACTGCTAACCACCTTATCTAGCCACCTTACCTAACTGTTTAGTCCCTCCCACTTAGGAAAACATGTAAGGAGTCAGGAGTTAGGAGTGAGGAGCGAGGATTGCTGATTAAGAGACATGAGACGACCTTACTCTGAAGTGTCACGTAAAGCGATGTCCTATTCTGGTGACGGTGGCACCTATGTGCGGCACAGCTGGATCTGCTGCATAACGGAGCCAGCGTTTGGCGTACATCCCAAGTTATATTCGCTGATCAAAGCTGTAACTCCCCCCCCCCCCGCCGGCATGACTGGTCACAGACTTTTGCATGTATTACCATTGTTATTGAGTCATTTGCTGAAGTTTGTCGCAATTAAAGAACGGTCTGTAGCCCTGCCACTGTGATGAGCATCATTATCATTATTATTATCATCATTATTGTCACTATTATTAAATCCACTCGCCATCATTCAACGAGTCAGCTGCTGAGTGAATAAGACATATCAGACCTGTCTGATATGTCGCTGACTCCTTACTGGCAGGAATAAGAGACATGAGACGGCCTTAAAGATGGCGGACCTTGAACGACTTCCGGTTCAAGTCAGGGGTTAGGAGTTAGCAGTATACAATTAAGAGACTTGGGATGCAGCCTTGGTTTATCCACCGTCTTTGCTTTTACACAAACTGTTGCTCAGCAAAGATGGGAAATATGATTGGCTTTAAGAAGCATCAGTCATAAGCACAGCCTCTTGCTATTGGCTGGCTCCCTGCCCAATCAGAAGGTCAGAGTGCAGCGGCCATTTTGATTTGGAGTTATGGACAGTGTTTACATGGGATCTGAAGATATTATGGACAACATGTGGAGAGATTAAAGCCTAAGATTTAAAGTGATGGACAGCAGTCTGTGGATGTTTATGGATGTGATAGTGTGTTTGGACTTAATATCTCTCTGGATATAATGGTACATCACCTGAGCTTTTGTGAATGTAACAGGACTGTTTTTGTCTAAATATTATTGATGGGTGGATCATGATGAGGCTTCATGGGTGAGTTCTAACTGTTACGTTAGTGTGTTGGTGGTCTGACAGAGACAATGACTGAACCTGCTGCAGTGTCTGTATCTGGAAATGATTTGCATCAATTGAATCACAAGAATCTGAGCTTTCTAACGACACGTCGCACCAGTGACCACTTCATTATAGACAGAAGCTAACGGACAAAATTTAACAGATTTTGTCTGTTAGCTTCTGTCTGTTAGCTACCTTCTGTCTGTTAGCTTCTGTCTGTTAGCTACCTTCTTTCTGTTAGCTACCTTCTGTCTGTTAGCTATCTTCTTTCTGTTAGCTACCTTCTGTCTGTTAGCTACCTTCTTTCTGTTAGCTTCTGTCTGTTAGCTACCTTCTTTCTGTAAGCTTCTGTCTGTTAGCTACCTACTGTCTGTTAGCTACCTTTTGTCTGTTAGCTACCTTCTTTCTGTTATTTTCTGTCTGTTAGCTACCTTCTTTCTGTTAGCTTCTGTCTGTTAGCTACCTTCTGTCTGTTAGCTACCTTCTTTCTGTTATTTTCTGTCTGTTAGCTACCTTCTTTCTGTTAGCTTCTGTCTGTTAGCTACCTTCTGTCTGTTAGCTACCTTCTGTCTGTTAGCTACCTTCTTTCTGTTAGCTTCTGTCTGTTAGCTACCTTCTTTCTGTTAGCTACCTTCTGTCTGTTAGCTTCTGTCTGTTAGCTACCTTCTGTCTGTGAGCTACCTTCTGTCTGTTAGCTTCTGTCTGTTAGCTTCTGACTGTGAGCTATCTTCTGTCTGTGAGCTTCTGTCTGTTAGCCTCTGTTAGCTTCTGTCTGTTAGCTTCTGTCTGTTAGCTACCTTCTGTCTGTGAGCTACCTTCTGTCTGTTAGCCTCTGTTAGCCTTTGTTACCGTCTGTCTGTTAGCTTCTGTCTGTTAGCTAACGTTACCTTCTGTCTGTGAGCTCCTGTCTGTTAGCCTTTGTTACCGTCTGTCTGTTAGCTTCTGTCTGTTAGCTTCTGTCTGGGGAACTGCCCACTGTTCTGACCATATTAAACCCATTGTTCTGAAGTCCCGTTGTTCCGAAATCATCATGATGCCCTGTGGTTAAGGTCTGGTTAGGTTTAGGCACAAAAACCACTTGGTTAGGGTCAGGAAAAGATCATGGTGTGGGTTAAAATGAAAAAGAAAGTGGCAAATACATAAGCCGTGAGCCTGCTTTGCCTCAAGCCTTTCCCATCTGACCCAGAGCTACTACTCACATGATAGTTGAGGTCAAGAGCTCTCTATAACAGTTGGTCCCATGTCTGTACCCCCTTTTGTTGCTGAGTTATAAGCCCTCAAACATGCACTGAGGTCAAGGTTTATTCATGGTATTTGTCGGCTTTTGATAATTCCTTTATTTATTTTTTGCTACTGCTGCGCTGTGTCTCCAGTTGAAAGTGGCTTTGCTAAATACATTCTACAATAATAAATTAGATTAACTTTTGGTCTATAATATTGTCTCTTTCTCTCTCTCTCTCAAGAGAGCCCAGGGCTCAGGGCTCTCTCTCTCTCTCTCTCTCTCTCTCTCTCTCAAGAGAGAGAGAGAGAGAGCCCTGCACTAGAGCCCTGCACTGGACTGTTTTCTTCAACCCGCTCCCACTGAATTTCTGACCATTACCGCCCGCAACCGCAACGTGTGTATTACACTCCCGCCCGCTCCCGCAATGTGTATGTCCACTCCCGCCCGCACCCACAAAACTCTGAGAATTTATGCCTGCACAATAATAGAGATCGATGATTTTGTGTCTTCTCCCGTCCCGCAGGAGAAAACACATCATTTTATAGGCTATTAATAAAGAGATTCATGGGGTTGTTTGTTTCGTTCCCCTGGCCTGCATGTCTTTTGACGCACTGGTCAGGAATAGCGCTCCTATTTCATTGTTTTCATTTAGTTTTTAATGAAATAAAGGCTGTTTCATATTCTATTCTCCTCCTCTGTATTTATTTATTTTTCTACCTTTATATAATCACGCAGTGATTGAGGTTAAGGCAAGCCCGGCGCCAGGATGAAGTTACTGAGGGGGCGGTTAAAAATTACCAGGGGGCAAATCTTTATTATGCAACATAGGTTCACACAGTGAGTTATAAAGAGCGCGCAGACGTGCGTAATTGTCGCGCGTAATGACAGCTTGTCGCCGGTGAAACACAATAAACTTCTTTCATGTTTGTCTCATGACAGATGGAGCTGACAGACAGACAGACAGACAGACAGATGGAGCAAGCGGCAAATTGGTATGAAAGCTGGTTCAGGGCATATTTGTCCATTTATGAATAAATATAGATTGGAAACGCTTATGCATGTGCACCAAGATCCCGCAGTGTTTTTTTTTAGCCGCCTGTTCCCGCCCGCAGCAAAGTCCAAACCGCCCGCTCCCGCAATATTTGCGTTGGTCCCAATGCAGCCCTCTAACCTGCAAGCCCCTCCAGGCTTCTTCTGTTTTCTACTGCGCTGATTTTCTGTTCAGCACCAAGGACAGCGCTACACACTCTCAAGAGAGCCCAATAGGAGCCATCAAGTCAAATCAGGATTAAAAACTTTCTGGAAAGGTTATAATCGCCCCGAGCTCAGCTTTGAACAACCAACAGGTAAGCTACTGAACACAATTTAACCCATTAAGTTCCGTTGCGTGGCTTTAGAGATATTCTGCAAAATATGAAAGCTGCCGCTCTGAGTTCTGAGGGTTAACTGACTTTTTATTATTTTAAAAACCAATCTTCCTGTCAGGAATTAGGCTATGCGTCACTACAGTACTGTAAACTCTCAATAGATCAGATTGTTGGTTGCATAATATGTAACAGCCTGTAGATACGGTGCATGCCTTTCACTCCCGCGGCCCGAATGGAGGTGAACGGTCAGAATGGACAGTCTGACTTATGGGACCTCCCATCAGTTCGACCTCCCATTAGTACGAACAGGTCGGACTGGTCGAACTAATGGGAGGTTGGACCAATGACATGGACCCGCCTTTGTTACCTTCTGTCTGTTAGCTAGCTTCTGTCTGTTAGCTAGCTTCTATCTGTTACCTTTTTGTCTGTTAGCTTCTGTCTGTTAGCTAGCTTCTATCTGTTACCTTTTTGTCTGTTAGCTACTGTCTGTTAGCTAGCTTCTGTCTTTGAGCTTCTGTCTGTTACCTTCTGTCTGTTAGCCTTTGTCTGTTAGCTTCTGTCTGTTAGCCTTTGTCTGTGAGCTTCTGTCTGTTAGCTGCTGTCTGTTAGCTATTGTCTGTTACCTTCTGTCTGTTAGCTTCTGTCTGTTAGCTTCTGTCTGTGAGCTTCTAACAGTCAAAATATACAGACAGAAGCTCACAGACCCAATTAAACAGACAGAAGCTAAAGGCCCGAACATACTCGGGCGGAACGTACGCGGAACGGACTCCGCGGAGGTCCGCCCGGACCAAAAGCGGACGCCCGCAAGCCCTGTGTGCGCAAAGCTCAGATTTTACGACCGCACAGACTCCGCTCCGCGCACCAGTGACTGCTCGGCATGTATTTTTCACATCGACGTGCAAGAATTGTGGGTAATGTAGTGTGTTTCACGGACATTTTTACAGGAAACTACAACGCGGAAGTGCGCTCGACTACGGAAGCCTGAATGACTGCGGACATTCCTCGCGGAGACCGCTCCGCTTATAGTACGCCCGAGTATGTTCGGACCTTAACACACAGATTTTGGATGTTAGCTTGTGTCCGTTACCTTCTAAAGGTCAAACTTTAACCGAAGCTAGAAGCTAACAGCTAAAATCTAACTGTCAAAATTTGGGTCAAAGACGAATAAGGATTTGAAAATTGAAAATAAATCAAATTGGCTAAAAATGCCAATTTAGGCACTTTCTATCTTTATTAGAGTGTTCTGTATATAATTCAATCATAATTCATTTTAAAAATGCAATTAACATTTTTCAGTCAGTCATATGGATAATCCCATGGAAAATGTCCTTCCTGGGTAACGGGAATGGAATTGAAAATTAATTAAAATGTCTGCCATTGTTGGCATATAAAAGTTTGTAGATAACTATAGTTAGAGCTCAACAAACAATTACTGCTCAGAAAACAACATTTTCAACACAATTAATGTGATATATTTGGATATTTATACTGAAATGGGTTCATTAGTTGCTGTTGATCACACAATGTTCCATGCCACAAAGAGGAAAAAAGATGGAAAATGTCTTAAAATGTTTTATAGTAAAGGTAAAAGGGTTGTTATTGTATCCTCAACTCAAGAAACATGATTGAGTAATATAACATGAAAATCTGGGTTAAATTACTTGACTGCGTCATTGTTACCCGGAATGACAAACTGCAAGATTTCAAAGTAACTATCATTAAAGGCTGTCTCAGAACATCATTTTTTCAACAAACATACATAATACTAAGAGACTGACAGCTGTTAAAGATCTGAAAAGATGTTTTTTAATCTTTCATTTCATGCAACAATGTAACTCATTTATCAAGTAATGCAATGATGTTCCCGGGTCAAATTGACCTGGTGGATATTTCCATCTGAAAGTAGTTTAAAACTAGAAAAGCACTCAGAGAGTGCAGACCTCCGCCAAGTAAGTGATATTCCCTCCCCCTCTGCATCAGATTTTGCAGCCTGCATCACAATTAGGTTATTTGCATCACTATCATTATTAGGTTATATATGCCGTCACCATGGAGACACTGTGGTGTATTTATTTCGTTTTTATTTTGTACCAACACAGAATATAATCTTTTTTAGGAATTTTTCACTTTATTTTTTCCAACACAGAACATTAATTTCAACTTTAAAATTCAACAATATTTAGCTAGTAGAACGAGACGTGCTTTCCGGCCACCAGATGGCGCTATTTTCACCGTCTTAATTGCTGCTGAGGCTGTCAGACCATAGACTTCATTTATTATTTTATCCACTTTGCTTCAACCGATCACCACCAAAATTTTATCATCTGTTCCTTGTCCCATTATCCACCTTTCCTGGAAATTTCGTCAAAATCCGTTTTTAACTTTTTGAGTTATTTTGCAGACAAACAAACAAACAAACAGACAGACAGACAAACAGAACAACGCCGGCAGAAACATAACCTCCTTGGTGGAGGTAAATATATTTTTCTCTATAAACATTATCGTTAGCTCAATTGACATTAATGTAATCATTATTTAATGTAATCAAGTGTTTCACCCCTTACAAATCATCGTTTACTTATGAGAATTCACTCGTTTTTCATTAAAAAATAACTTTCAAACTGATTTCTTTTAGTACACTGGCAAAAATGAGGCATTCACTATTCTAT
>NC_065513.1:44356366-44377849 GCF_006386435.1 Epinephelus moara
TCCACTCTGGATAACAGAGGACATGTCCTGGGTAACAGAAGATCTTTGTTATCCAGGAAGGACAAAAAAACACTTTTCCCTTTATAATCAGGCCTTTAACTAGGCCTACTGTGGAAAACTATAACTTAAACTTCAACACATTAATGTCATATTTCACATGAAATAGGTAGTTTTTAAATATATAAACATCATAAATATTTTATTAGCGTTATCCAGAAAGACACATGATTTGAGGACATATCGCACCAGTGACCGAAAAGGTCAAAATATCAACATTTTAAGAGAGACTTTCTGACCTTGTAATGTGTTTTGGGGGTCCTTCAGAATCTTCTTGCTGATGCAACAGTCTGTCACATGACTATCCAAATCCAAATATGGTAATATATAGCCACTGTATGTCTGTTACCCAGGAAGGACATCATGGAAATCCAAATTTGGAGACAAAAGTATTTCTTGCGTTAAAATGTAAATAAGCTTAGCATTGTTACCATATTTACAGATATCATTGCAAACATTAACACAATTATGCCCCAGTAGATAATTAATCCTTTTATTAAGATTTCTGACATTTTTTGCATATTTTTGTACTTAGATTTAAGCAGGGACGTTACAGGAAGGACAGTTTGGTACTTTTGAGCTCAATAGCTCCTTAAATTTTCATTTCTTATAGTGAATACTCATATGAGTAAGTAAAGAGGGGAGAGTTGAGTAACATAATGTAGTGTTTTGAAATATGTATATATTTTTAACATTATAAATATGCTTTGGACACCAGAATTGACATGCCACGTCTTTGACCCATTTAACAGACAGAAGCTAACGAACAGACCCTAACAGATAGAAGCTAGCAGACAGATGTTGGCCGTTCTGTCGGTTAGCTTTTGTCCGTTACCTTCTAAAAGTCAAAATTTAACAGACAGAAGCTAACGGACAGATGCTAACAGACTAAATTTAACAGACAGAAGCTAACGGACAGATGCTAACAGACTAAATTTAACAGACAGATTTTTGGCTGTTGGCTTCTAACAGACAGAAGCTAACAGACAGAAGCTAACGGACAGATGCTAACAGACTAAATTTAACAGACAGATTTTTGGCTGTTGGCTTCTAACAGACAGAAGCTAACAGACAGAAGCTAACGGACGGATGCTAACAGACAAAACCTCGTGGACTCAGTCCCTCAGGCTCTCATGTGTAACTAAATCAGACTAGAAGATTCAGGTCTCTGGTCGGCAGGTAAATCTGTTTCACCTTTTTCTCCTCAGTTTGGAATATCTCTAAAGACTACAGTACCCATGAGCCTCAGAGGCTGTTGCTATGGAGATGACTCCGTCCTGTGCTATGACATCAGTGTTACATGTTTAATCAAACATGTTTGAAATCTCTGAGTTCTTCCAACAACATCAACCGCACGGCAACAGAGCCTGAAGCTCTCTGATTGGACGATTATTCAGTGGACCTGATGGATGTTTTTTCACAGTGGACATTTTGACCTGTCAGAGGATAAAGCTCAGGTGACACTGGTCACTTTAACTATGGCTCCGTTCCATTAAGTGTCAAAGTCAGCCAGCGTGTACGATACCAAGGCCTCCTCTAAATGGAACGCAGCCGTCATTAATGTAACATACGTGTTCTTTACGACACGTCAGAGTGAAAAACATCTGTTGAGTTCATCTGTCAATCTGTTCTGAGTGGAACCTGAAGGAAATTCACCTGGTCAGGTTTTAACTCAGCGTGTGAATGTGTTGGAACACACGTCAGATGTGACATCACCCTCTGTGTGTGTGTGTGTGTGTGTGTGTGTGTGTGTGTGTTAATTATGAGGTATATCTGGCGAGCAGAGGGGATGGGGGGTAGGAATACTTGTTTCCGTGGCAACCAGGGATGTGGGGCTGCATCCCCGTTGCCGCGGCAACATTGCATGCTGGCAGTGGACGGGGTGATGAATGTGATTTAAAAACGGAAACAACCATAGAAGAAGAAGAAGAAGAAGAGCTGAGTCTGAGTGGTGGAGTTCTTCTTCTGCTGCTCCTGTTTGATTTTTTTTTTTTTTTTTTTATCTTGGCAGAACACTGATTATTGATTATTGATCACAGATCACAGTGTGACATATTCATGATGCTCAGCCTGCACAAACAAAGATGATAAACATTTGTCAGATGAAATGGAGCCACAGTTCTGAGCCTGATGTGAAGTTTAACACACATGTTCACTGAGCCTCAGGTGAGACTGACGACGTTTATCAGATGATGACTCAGTGAAATGTTGAATGAGGAAGTCGGTCAGGTGCTCTGTTAAACTGATCCAACATGGCCGCCGGCTCTCAAACTTCCTTATGTTACAGCTAAACACTGAAATATGTGTCTGAGAACACCTGAGCAGAGAAAGAGGTGCCGCTGTGACAGAATCTGGATTCATATTTGATCAACACTGTGTTTGACAGTTTGAAATTCACAAGAAATCATATGGATGATTGACAGCTGTGTCAGAGACTCCTTGCCTCTGATTGGTTGGTTTTGGTCACATGTTGTGGGGACATTAGAAAGGCTGTAAGGAAACAGGAGTCTGATTTTCTTTTCTTTTTTTACAGATTATTTTTCTAATTTCCTGCTGTGTGAATACGCAACACGTCTGCTAAACATCAAAATATGATGCTTTACCTTTCCTCCTGCGTCACGTGTGAACGCTCTGAGACACTCAGTCTGTCTCCATGTAGCAGAGAAATGGATTTATTGTGTCAGTCTGACTAAAACTGGACATTTAAGATCCATGTTAAACATAAAGACTGTGTCAGTTTGCACTCGTTAGATGTTTCCTGTCTTTTCAAAATAAACGTCTCTTCACAGGAAGTGTTCAGTTTCTGCTTGTTACATGCATACAGTCTTTTTCAAAATAAACTTACAACCACTGTCAAAGAGTAACAGAGTTATGTAATTAAACTACAGTTACTAAATGTTGGTGATTACAGAGGAGTTATATCGAACATCTTTTCAGTATAACGTTTATAATAAAACATGAAAGTGACTGTTTCAGCTTTATTGCTCAGTTTAAAACACTTGTTGGAAAAGTACTCAAAGTCATCAAATGTAATACATTACTCAACTTTGATGAAGTAATTGAAACAGTTACTTATTAACAGTAACTAGTAACCTGACACATTTCATAAGTAACTGTCCCAACAGGGCTTCCTTACAACGTCAGTAAAACACTTTGATTTTTTACATGTACTGCCATGTTTGGGCAGAAAATAAGGAGGCGTGTTACTGACATCATGTAATGTCATGTGACATATGTCACTAGCGTAGCATGCTACACATACAAGATGGCGGCGGTGCCCAGAGTGGCAGCGGCTCTCTGATCTCTGAAACAGACTCAAACAGTTACAAGACATATTCCATAACCCTGCTCTAAAGGTGCAGTCCACTGTTTATGTTACACGTACAACAGCTTCATACAGGTTATTTATTTATTCTATTTATTTCTGATTTTATGAACATTTATGTCGTCGGTCTTTTACCTGCTTGTTTTAATGACGAGTCGGCTCCTGATCAGATGGAGCACTGCTAATCTCTTTGTACAGTGACAACAAAGGCGTTCTGCTCTACTAGTTATTACAATAAGTTATTACAATAAGTTATTACGTTAAGTTATTACATTAAGTTATTACAATAATAGTTATTCGACCTCTAATAACTTGTATATCACCTCACTGTCATTCTCTTTTTGTCCACCAGGTGCTCTCAGACTTTCACCTGATGCCTCGTCCACCTGCTCACCTGTTTCCACTTGAACTCATCAGCCCTGCAGAGATTCACTCAGTCATCTCCACTCAGTACTGGCTGAGGCCCCGGAGCCTCTGGACCTGAACCTTGACCTGGACCTGGACCTGGACCAGGACCTGTCTGTAAGCCTCTGCCCTGACTTCAGTGGTGAATCACTGAACACCATCACTCAGTGTGTCGTCTCTGTCTGAGGATCAGTTCTGTTTCACATCAAAGACACACACAGACACACACACACAGAAAGATGAGAAAAAAACAAGAGTGTGTGAACTTGTCACATGTAAAGTGTTCTCTTAGTGAAATATATTTAATTTGGCCATCAGTGTTCATTTATTATGTTGAATGAATGAATGAATGAATGAATGAATATGGGCCCACTCATCATTTTGATGATCAAAGACTTTGAACTTTGACTTTTAATTCATCTGTTTACTTTCTCACCTTATTGATTATCTTTACTGATGATATGTGGTTGTATTTGTCCTCTGTCTCTGACTCTGTCTCTGACTCTGTCTCTGACTCTGACTCTGACTCTGTCTCTGTCTCTGTCTCTGTCTCTATCTCTGACTCTGTCTCTTTGTCTGTCTCTATCTCTGACTCTGACTCTGACTCTGTCTCTGTCTGACTCTGACTCTGTCTCTGTCTCTGTCTCTGACTCTGTCTCTATCTCTGACTCTGTCTCTGTCTCTGTCTCTATCTCTGACTCTGACTCTGTCTCTGTCTCTGACTCTGACTCTATCTCTGACTCTGACTCTGACTCTGACTCTGTCTCTGACTCTGTCTCTGTCTCTGTCTCTATCTCTGACTCTGTCTCTTTGTCTGTCTCTATCTCTGACTCTGACTCTGACTCTGTCTCTGTCTCTGACTCTGTCTCTGTCTCTATCTCTGTCTCTATCTCTGACTCTGTCTCTTTGTCTGTCTCTATCTCTGACTCTGACTCTGACTCTGTCTCTGACTCTGTCTCTGTCTCTGACTCTGTCTCTGTCTCTGACTCTGTCTCTATCTCTGACTCTGACTCTGTCTCTGTCTCTGACTCTGACTCTGTCTCTGACTCTGTCTCTGACTCTGTCTCTGTCTCTATCTCTGACTCTGTCTCTGTCTCTGACTCTGTCTCTGACTCTGACTCTGTCTCTGACTCTGTTTCTGTCTCTGTCTCTGTCTCTGTCTCTGACTCTGTCTCTGACTCTGTCTCTGTCTCTGTCTCTGACTCTGTCTCTGTCTCTGACTCTGTCTTTGTCTCTGTCTCTGTCTCTGTCTCTGTCTCTGTCTCTGTCTCTGACTCTGTCTCTGTCTCTGACTCTGACTCTGTCTCTGTCTCTGACTCTGTCTTTGTCTCTGTCTCTGTCTCTGTCTCTGTCTTTGTCTCTGTCTCTGACTCTGTCTTTGTCTCTGTCCTGCAGCAGCTGCACAGTGTTTCCTCCTGGATTAATCAATCTTATCTGATAAAGAGGAACTGTTTGTCAAAGTCTTGAAAAAAAATTAAAGAAAAAATCGTGCCCGTCAAGATGTTTTCTTTAACAAATGACATTTTATTTGACAACAAGTCTGCTTTTTTTCTTTTAGATTATTTTGTCCTGTAATAAAGGAGGTAACATAAACATAAAGTTTATTAGTAGCGAACAGTCCCTAACCCTGGCCGCCGTACACGGGTTATAAATGTGACCATTAACTGTGAAGGTATGGTTGTTGGCGCGCGGGAACGAGCACGTGTCGCTTCATTAATTCAACACACATCAGAGAGAAACTCGTGCACGCGCTCCAGCGGCTGCGCGCATCCTCTCCTCTCCTCTCCTCTCCTGTCCATGAACGCGCAGCATCCAAGGACGGACCGCGGGCTCGCGAGCTTCAGGTCATCTGGAAGTCCGCGAGCATCAACCGACAGAAAGGCGACGGACAGCACCGACAACACCGACACACCGACACACACACACACACACACACACACACACACCGACACACACACACAGACATCAGATGAGGAGAGAACAAGGAGAGACTGGTTCAGTGTGAGAGAGCCGTGATGGAGACGCGGTGAATCAACAGGACGAGGCGCGAGACGGTCTCAACAATGTCAGCGGGGTTTGTTCCGTTAAATTGTCAATGAACACCAACATCTGATCCACCACAGAAGAAGAAACCGGGACTGGATCCTCCGGTGTGACACGGTGAGGCGCACAGCACCGAGCACTCGGCACCGGAGGGCTTCAATATTTCACTTAGTAATTAATACAACAACAACATCCACCTTTAACCTGACGGACCCGAGGACCGGACAGAACCGGACACGGCACCAGCTGACGGTACCGAGCCCACACTGGGAGCACTGGGAGCACTGGGAGAGATCACCGTGATCTGAAGAAATCACAGACGGTGAAATCAACAGGAGACTCGACGACGCAGTTTGTAACGGAATTCTGACCCTGAGGCGGAGAACTGGGTTGGATCTGACAGAGACCTGCTGCAGGACCAGGACCAGGATCTGAACCAGGACCAGGATCTGAGCCAGGACCAGGATCTGAGCCAGGACCAGGATCTGAGCCGTCTGTAAACAGTGAGTCAGACTTGATTCCATCTGAGTCTCTGTCGATATTTTAACATCATTAATTCAACAGATTAATTAAATATTCAGCCCCTCGTCATCACCTCCTCTCAACATAACGTGTTTGTATTTTAAACAAACAAACAATCTGGATGTAAACATAAATAAAAACACAGAGCTCCATCCTCTGCATCACTTTCTTCTTTTTCTCCTTTAACCTTCAGATGTTGTCCTCTTGATGTCACGTCATGTTTCGGCTCCTCTGAAGGTTTTATTCTATTTCATTAACACCCAGACTAACTGCTGCTTATATAACCTGCTCCACCACCATCACAGGGACACATCACATCAACATGACCTCATCTTTACATCTAGAAATAAAAGTAAAAGTCAGAACTGAAGTTCCAGGAAATTATAAATGACAGAGTTAAAGAGCCAATCAGTGACACACAGGGCAGTTTGTTTGTTTGTTTGTCTTCACACACAAACACATAAAACATGTTTATATGTAAACATAAATGAGATGTGTGTGTGTGTGTGTGTGTGTGTGTGTTGCTGTGTTGCTGTGTTGTCATTTGTGTCATCAGATGGTAATTTGACTCACTGCCTTTAATCAGATGTGTCACATTAAACATTGTGTCAATAAAGGTTGTTGAACTGACCTGAGTTGAGAAACTGAAGCCACGCCCACCAACAACATTCCACACTACAGGATTGGTCAGCAGGTGGTGGGCGTGGCTCCATCCTGCTGTCACTCATTCGTGCAGTTCACTGTACGTTTCTGTAACCATGGATACATTTGTACGTTATGATGGAAGCTTTAAACGGCGCCGCAGTTAACGTGTTTCGGTTTGAGTCCAGTTCAGACCAAAGATTCACAACGAGATGAAACCGTTTAAGAACGTCACAGAGAAAAGCGTCAGCGGTGTGAACGGCCGGTCTGATGATGTCACATGACTCTCAGCTGGTCAAATCCCGTTAAGTTCAGGGAGCTGTCACACTGGCTCTGTTCGGTCCAGCTCAGGTTGGTTTGTGCAGGTGTGAACGCAGCAAAACAACCGGACTGAGACCTTCTTGAAGACGTGGTCTCAGTCCGGTTCCAAACGAACTCTGGTGCGGTTGGTTTGTGTCTGAGCGTGTGCAGTCTGTATGTTACAGACATGCATCTTGTTTACTTACTAAACCACATGTTCATGAGGTTTATATCTTGTATCTGCAGAGACACACAGAACATGACAGTGACTGTAATCATCGCTTGAACATTTCAACGAGTAAACAGTGTCGAGGGCCGTCTGTCTGTGTGTCTGTCTGTGTGTCTGTGTGTCTGTCTGTGTGTCTGTCTGTGTGTCTGTCTGTGTGTCTGTGTGTCTGTGTGTCTGTCTGTGTGTCTGTCTGTCTGTCTGTCTGTCTGTGTGTCTGTGTGTCTGTCTGTCTGTCTGTCTGTCTGTCTGTCTGTCTGTGTGTCTGTCTGTCTGTCTGTCTGTCTGTCAGCAGCTGGTGGTCTCTGCTCTCGCTGAACTCGTCACAGTACGACTGAAGTCAGCGAGGGATGACATTTGGATTCAGCCTGTATTAGTTTGTCTTTTCTTCAGTTTGAGGGTCGATGATGTGATTAACTTGTATGATGTATGTATTATTAACTTACAGACTTTAGGATTATGACAAAAATGTCTACGTGGTGTAACCATAAAAACTTTGCACCAAATAATTAAACTTGATTAAAAATACTATAATTCTCAATAAAACAGCATGTCAGCTAGTTTGGCTTGATCTTATATTATTACTTTTTTATATTAAATAAAGGTAATGGAATACAATTGTTGTAATTATGAAATTTAATTTGGGGAATCATGAAAGTCAAGTAAACTACATGAAGTGTCAAGTGGTGTAACCACCATTTAAGAGGCCGTTTTGTTAATATTGTAAAGAAGGTCATGTGACAGGAAATGGTGTTACAGAGAAGGACCTCTGATGATCACAACTGCTGCATGACAAGGTTAGAATCTCTTAAAATAACTCATAAATTGACGTTTTTAGACTCTGGGCAGGTTTGGTAAGTTTAAATGTCAAATGGTATGACCCTAGAAAAACATTAATAATTCATAAGATTCATAAAAATGAATATTTCATTTAAAAATTATGTTTGCAATCTTGAGACTAAGGCAATGTGCTTACACAGGTGTCCATGGTAATGCCTGTCAAATTTGATTTTAAAATGAAATGTCAAATGGTGTAAGCGGTTACATTCAGTCCTACTCTTGATAAAAAAAATGGTGCAAATGACATAAAACCAACAAAAATACAGAATGTACATTTTAACAAATCTGATGCATGCTTTTGAAACTATTTTTGAAGATATTTCTGAATTGCTCATCTTGCCAACCCTTATTTGTCACTGACCCTTGAATAGCTGCAACACTCTCATGTGTTTCTGGTTTGTTCAGGCGAGGCTCGTCCTCACTTGAATTTATTGTTTGCTCTGAGTTTGCTCTTCAGCTTTTTAAATTTGTTCAGAAGACATTAATGTTGTAGAACACAGGCTCCATGTGTGCAGGTTGTTTTGGCGTCCAGTCAGAGTGGACTTTAGAAACTCTGTTTATTCCACCTGTTGTTTTGTGTTTGATCATGTGTAATAATACACTTGTCATCAGAACATCTGAACCACTGAAGATCTAGAAATCACAAGTTCATCATAGTTTCCCTGCAGGACGACGTGTGGCCTGAAAGGACTGATTTTTTGGCAGTTTGTCTTAAAAGCTGTAATGTTGTTTATTGTTTTTGTTTGTTTGTTTGCATTTGTGATGCAGTTGGGGGGGCAGGTGGCAGCTGATCGCTGATGATCAGCTGTTGCTGCCGTTCCACACACTGCTGAAGTCACGTTACCGTCTCTGCTCCTGCTCTCTCTGTCCGGTTAGCATTAGCATGAGCTAATACAGCAGCAGAGGCTAACACTGTCCAGTTAGCATTAGCATGAGCTAACACAGCAGCAGAGGCTAACGCTTGACAACGAGTTGGAGGGTAGCAGCAGTGTGAGATTTTTATGGTACGAAACTGATATTTCACAGAATTGATCTTCTCATCAGTCAGAATGATGATGATGATGATGATGATGATGAAGATTATTGCTGGTTGAACAAACGTCCAGATGGATTTTGTTTCTCAGTATCGTAGATAAACAAATGTACACAGTGTGATAACTGTCACCTGTGATATATAGTATTTAGATCACTGTGACCCTGACGAGTGGTTAAACAGTCCCAGCAGTCTCAGACCAACATTAAACGGTTCGACTCTGCTGTTGAACCTGTTAATAACTGTTGGGTAACATTAGCCATGTGATGCTAACAGTTAGCTCTGTCACTGTGTGACTCTGAGCTCGTCTCCCGCAGCAGCAGTCTGATGATGACGCAGCTCTACACTGAAACTGTATCTGATCTAAATCTTCAGATTTCCGGTAAAGTTTTGGTGATTGGATAAAGTTGTGACATCGTGCAGAATTCACAGGGACTGGATTAGCGTTAAGTGTTGCCATGGAAACATCACATCATCCTGCAGGCAGTGAACATATGAACAAATGTCATTGGGTTAGAAAATGTGATGTACAGAGGAGCCGATGGCGACCGACACCAGCGTCTGAAATAAATAATAAACTCCACTGACTGTACTGAGCTGCAGCTGTCTGTCATCAGTGTTAATGTCACTTTACAGAAGTGACTGACAGCCTGTAAAATAATTAGACATGCACGATAATATCCGCCGACATGCTTTTTGTCATTGATCACACTGACTTAATGTTACAGACACTGAACACTGTTTCATGTCTCCATCTGCTGGTGGGACGTCACATGACAGCCTGTGTGGATCATATGATGTTATGATCCTGATAAACCAGCGCTGGTTATTGGTCAAATAAGTTGTTAAATATTGACATAAAGGATATCAGCAAAAAATCCAATATCACGCATCTCTAAAAATAATGTGACCACATTTTAATAAGTCCAATATTTTATTGCTTTATTTATAGGATGAGCGAGTACACCATTATCTGTGTCTGTGTCTGTACTCAGAGTGGGCGGGGCTTATGTCAAATGCGGGTGGAGTTTAAATGGAACAGGGAGGAGCCTATGTTGTTATTTATGGCCTGAAATTGACATGGATTGATCAGAAAGTTATTACCTTTGAAAACAGTCTGTTCAGAACTGAGCGTCACATCATGTTCATCACAGAGCAAAACTCAGCTGCCAGACTTTTAACTAATCCCAAGAGACCAGACCTCATAACTCTGCCCGTCAACGCTACACCAGCTGCCTGTGAGGTAGAGAACTGGTTTTAAACGTTTACTAATCACCTTTAGAGCCCAACATGGCCGTGCTCCTACACACACTATACAGTAGGTGTACGCTGCCTGCTCTCGTCAGGTACGACCCTCCGGACTGTTCCCACACCCCGACTCCTTACAAAAGGACACCAGGTGTTTTCTGTCGAGCAGCTGTGATGCTCCTCAGACCCAGTGTCTGCAGTTAAGACTCTGCTCAACACAGACGTTCACAGGAGGGTTGTTTTTACAGTAAATCTGTCGTATGTCTAGTTTCTATCCCTGTTTGATCAATTTTATTATTTATTTATTATCTGGTCTCAGCCTGTGTTTAATATTTTTTTTAAAGTATGTTGTTGCTGTTTTTATCGTGATGGTGTAAATATTTCATCCGTCCCATAAATCCCTGTGTAACTGTGTTTTAAAGTGCTGTACAAATAAAGATTATTATTAATATTAATTAGCTAATGTTAGCATGCTAACATGCTAAGCTAAAATTGGTGTCCACAGTAAACATCAGCCTGTTAGCATTATGAGCATGTTAGCATGCTAATGTTAGCAGTTTAGTTTCATGCAGCCACACAGAGCTGTTAGCATCACTGCAGACTCACTCCTAACCTTCCTCCTCCTCCTCCTCCTCCTCAGTGGAGCTCCTTCGTGGCGTGCTCCTCCTCACCGTGCTGCAGTGCTGTTCTGTGGCCCGTGGCGGCTGTGAGCCTCGGCTGGTGAACATCGGCGCCGTGTTGAGTCAGAAGCGCTACGAGCAGGTGTTCAAGGAGGCGGTGAGCCAGGCCAACACGCTGTACGGGAAGGAGAAGTTCAAGATGAACGCCATCTCCGTCACTCACAAACCCAACGCCATCCAGATGGCTCTGTCCGTCTGCGAGGACCTCATCTCCAACCAGGTGAGGCCTGATCCTGTCACATGACTCATCCTGTCACATGACTCATCCTGTCACATGTTGAACTTCAGGTTCAGTTTACAGTTGGAGGAGATTTAAAGGAACAGTTTAACGTGTAGATAAATCCTCTGGTGTTTGTCTCTGAGACTTCAGTCCGGTTCAGACGTCATGACATCAGACTGGTCGCCTCAGATCAGGAATGACGATGGGCGTCTGCTGAGATAATCGATTGTGTGTTGTGTCATAGTGGATGACAACTGATGCTGCGTCTGAGACGCCTAATGATGTCCAGGTTTCCCATGGCCATGGAAAACCTGATGAAGTCATGGAATTAGTAAAAATCAAGAATCAAAGGAGCTGCTCGTGATTGGTCAGATGGGTGTATGGGTGGGAACTCAATACTGCAGAGATCACGACAGACTCTGGCTCCAAATGTCGTCATCAGCACAAGATGGCGTTGGTCGTATCCTTAATATTTTGTCTTCATTTTGTACAGTGGATGCAGAGACGTGTCGTCCATCTTTATAAACAGTCTGTGATTTCAGCCTTCTTTGTCTGAAACTGTAGACGTCCCACTCAGGTTGTTTTTGGCTCTGATCCTTAAACATTGATTATCTGCTGATATCTGAGTCTGATCAGATTTCTATATTTACTCAGTTAATGATTAGATCTGCCTCTGACTCACCTGTTTAAAGTTACACATAATTAAGGGCGGGACCTCCTGGTGCCGCAGACAGCGTTGATTAGGTAACGTAACCATGGCGCAACCTCAGATTCACAGAGTCTATACGTAGATGTAGCTGTCACTGTTTCAGTTTTTTCAGTTCATGAAAGTTAACTGTAACGTTTTCATCTTCTAAAAAAGTTTTGTTCAGTGTTTAGTTGAATTTAAAGAACTTCTGAAGGCCAAAACACAACGGCACACGTCGAAAAATACGCCACAATTATTTTCAATGTACAGCCCCACACCAGCAGCAATTAGACGTGCGTCGACGCTCCTCGACACGCCGCCCAGTGGTGCTTTCTGTCACTGTTGTATTTCCAGCCTCGCCGCCCCCTGAATTAAATTCATCTTCTTCTCTGCTCCTGTGGCAGCTCTTCCTCTCTGCTCCTGTGGCAGCTCTTCCTCTCTGCTCCTGTGGCAGCTCTTCCTCTCTGCTCCTGTGGTCGCTCTTCTTCTTTGCTCCTGTGGCAGCTCTTCCTCTCTGCTCCTGTAGCAGCTCTTCTTCTCTGCTCCTGTGGCAGCTCTTCATCTCTGCTCCTGTGGCAGCTCTTCTTCTCTGCTCCTGTGGTCGCTCTTCCTCTCTGCTCCTGTGGTCGCTCTTCTTCTCTGCTCCTGTGGCAGCTCTCCCTCTCTGCTCCTGTGGCAGCTCTTCTTCTCTGCTCCTGTGGCAGCTCTGTTTCCATCTTAAGTGGTAATGTAGTTTTTCCTGTGAACTTTTTTTGTGGTCTGTTTTTCACATTTGAAAATTAGTATTAACGTTGTCACAATTAACCATAGCTGTAAATGCGTCATGCTAACCAAGCTAGCAGCTAGCATTAGGGTTAGCTCCACCCTCAAACTAAGGCTTTACTAAGTCCACAAACCAGCGGGTGACGTCGCAACAGCTATGTCCATTATTTTATACAATCAAAGCTTGACTGTCACAGAACTGAGAAAATATTGTGACATATTCAGTTTGAGGGTTTTTGGGGCATTTTTCCTAAAAATTACAAATGAACTGAAAATCAAAGGAGTTAATGATCAGCTGATCGACTGATTGTTGGTGAATCTCTGTGTCGATCAGAGGAAAAGATGAAGAAAGTTTCCTCATTCAGGACATTTTTAATCACAATCTAATTATTTTACTTCACTGTAAACTTTGTGCCACCTGATTCATCCTCTGGTCATATTTTACTAAATTATGATCACGTCAATAAATACATGTTTCAGTTTGAATCAGAGTGAGAGCAGAGAGCTGAGGTTTCACCTTCACAAAGGACATCTGACAAAGAACTACATTACCCACAATCCTCCTGACCTGTTTACAGCCCCAAATTATCAAATGATTAATCATCTCATCAAGAAAATTACCTGCAGATGAATTGATTATGAAAATAACTGATAGTTGCAGCTCTGATCTGTTAAAAGTCTTCTGCTAATAAGAGACATTTTGCCCTTTGGAGCCTCTGGAGGGCTTTTATTGTGAAAGGTGTGTGCAGCTGACTCACTTCCTGAGAGAAACCTTTCATCAGAAACATTAAAGGAGCTCGATACAACAGTCAGATCATTAATACAGCAGTAAACCTCTAATCTGCGTAAAGATACAGTGGCGTATAAATAAAAAGCAGGAAATGGTGAGTCATGAGTCGCAGTCAGGATGATCTCAGCTGTCACTGCGTCTTCACGTTGATATTTGATTGAAGGTTGTGACGTCAGGTGACAAAAATTCAGCATCAGGACGTCGTCTAATGCCAACAATGTCATCTTAACGTAGAATACTGACAACAGATGACGCTGATATTTTGTTGGTTTGAAGTTGTGTTAATAATCATTCAAAATCAAACGTCCTCCAAATTTTTTAACTGAGTTAAACTGTTAAATCTTTGAGACGGTTCATATTAAAGCCTGTTGATGTCCTGACATCAGTCAGTCGTCAGCTCGTCACTCTGTTTCCATCTTTAATCTGACATCACATCCACTCTGATTTCTACGAGGGACGCATTCCATTTTCCAGAACCAATCACAAGAGACCAAAGTATCCACCTGAATCTAACGTCTGATTCGTAATAGAAGAAAGAAGAAAACATGCTTACCTAATGTTGGTGATTTGCCTCCCATATTTGGGCAATAGGTTTTGGTAATAAATTTTACTTTCTTTAAATAGAAAACGTGTCTTCCAAATTTGGTGATAATTTTTGGTGATACATTTTAGCAGTTTTTTTAAAAAAGAAAACCTCCAAATTTAGCTAATTTTCAGATTTTGCTGATAATTTTTAGCAATACATTGTTGTGACACGTCACACAGCCCGAAACTGTGAAACCAGAAATGATCTTTTATCTGGATTTTCAATTTTCGACGGTGCTTGGACGCATCATGTGTGCTGAGTGCTTCCATCAGAGGGAGGCTCAGGGAAAATATTTGGTCAAAATAAATAATAATAATGATAAAAACAAAGTGTCCCCCCCCCCCCCACCTGATAAGTAAAGAACAGTCCCTAACCAGAGAGTGCGCTCTGCCAGAAAACCCTGAAGGCAAACTTCTCCCAGCAACATCTGTTACCATGCCAACCATCTGGTTCTGCTGGTGTTTGAAGAGCGCAGCAACAAACTGGGATATTGGGCGACATTCAGAAAACATGCTTGATCAGAATGGCAGCGTCGTCTCGTCTGTAGGGCTGCTGCTGCTTTATTACTGGTTCCACCTCGACAGCAGTGTTAGCTGGTGCTGTGTGATGTCATGATGCCAAACGACTCGGAGGAGTGGGCGGGGTCAAAGGTTGGAGCCTGGCAAACCCACTGAGACCCTGGGAACAAATGTCAAGTTTCATTTGACGTTGAAGTAAAACCTGTTTGGATGAATTACTGAGGTGAACAGTCGTCATCATAGTCACTGAATCTGATGTCACGCCCTGTCAGCTCGTCAGAGGAACAAACGGAGCTGCAGTTTGTGTTTCTGTCAAGTTTTATTGTTTCATGAATCAGTGAGAAGATTTAAATCATAAACTGAAAACAACGGAGCTGAAATCTTCATATTTCTGTTGAATAGATGAAGACAGAAAGAGACAGAGACAGAGGAGCAGAGGAACATTCAACATCCTTCAGTAACGTGTTTCCTTTGTAGAGGAAATGAGGCCAACATGGCGTCGACGTGTTGGACGGACGCTTTGTTGTAGAGAAAGAGACAATCAGAGAGAGACGGAGAGATGGACGTCAGATTAACATTATCTCTCTCTGCAGAAACAGAGATGTAATCCGTCCATCCTCCCAGCAGAGAGATGGAGGGATTATAGAGACGGCAACACACACACACACACACACACACACACACGCACACAGGCTGCCTCTGTACATGTGTGATGTAGACATGATTTGACAAACAGTCTCATTCTGTGTCATTAATGTCATGTTTGTCTGATTTATTTCTGTCCCTGTTTCAGATTTAAGAACACGTAACGTTACAGTTTATTTATTCTGCATCCTTTCATTCTAACTTCTGCACCAGTTCATGTCTCTGATTCTCATTTCCACTCACATGTTTTTCTGTTTCTACATATTTAATGAGCATGTTGGAGGAGCCGGAGATCTAACGACCGCCGCTCTGTGAACATGACAATAAATAATTTACAATCCCTCATGATGATCAGAACAGACCTGATGTTAAAGCAAAATATATAAATATGTGTATTGAGTTCATCACGCCACAGAAAAAGTGTTATAAACCACCCTGACAAATTTAAATGATAAAAAAAAAAAGTAAAATCAGGTTTCAAAATCATGAAATAATGAGCATTATTCTCTGCGCTGAGACGCTGGATACCCAGAGCTATACGACTTTACAAAGCACAGTTAGCACCATCTCAATAGAAAACAGCAGATAAGTGCAGTACTGTAAACGTCCATGATGGAGGAGAAGCTCCTGGACCAACTGGTGGTACTCCCCATGATCCAGCCTCTTTTTTAGGGTCTCATGTACCCACACAGATCTCTGTTTATCTGCTGACAGCCTCTCACCCTCAACCAGAGCTACAGACAGTACCCTCTGCCTCAACATGGCAGCAGCTACACACTGATTACTGCAGGATAGATTGATCACACAGGAAGGTTAGGGTGACGAGGTGATGGGGTGGTTGCCTGGCAACAATAAAAAGGAGCAGCAAGTGTTTTTTTACTAGTGGCATTCAAAAAAACAAAAAACAAAACAAAAGGCAGTGCGGTGCACCACGTGTTTTTCAACCTGCAAAACATTGTCTGTAACACAGGTTGAAGAACAAGCTGCTGCGCTGCTACACACTCTCATTAGCAGCTAACCTAGTAGCATAAAACACACATGCCCAGCAAGCCGAAGAGTGAACCACTGCAGTGTGCAGTGACACAAGACGTTATGTGTTTTAACAAACTTTCATTGTCATTTTGATTAAATAATTTTTCTTCTTCTTCTTCAGGTGTATGCGATCCTGGTCAGTCACCCTCCTCAGTCCAACGACCACCTGACTCCGACACCTGTCTCCTACACCGCCGGTTTCTACCGGATCCCTGTGGTCGGCCTGACAACACGCATGTCCATCTACTCTGACAAGGTAACCTGAATGTTCAGAGCTTTAAAATGAAACGTTTTTTCTCACACTTTGTGGTGCATTTAATGTTTTTGTTTCTTCATCATGGTGTTCCTCAGGGCTCCATACTGGGTCCTCTCATATGTTGAATGTTCCTCCAGTGAGGCTCATTGTCAGAAATTAGACAGTACCATACCTTCTGTCACAATAAAACCCTCTTCTACGTAATCACATCACTTCAGTCTTTATAGCTCATCATGTGGTATAAAACAGTAAACTTCTTAGTACCATGGAGCCAACAGTCTGAATGAAATACAGGAACATTACAGAGAGTAAATTTACTCTAAATACAATCATAATTTATTTTACAGAATCTCCTCATCATGCAAATTGTCATGCCACGTCACTCCGCATCATATGTGTGTGAAATCACTGAATCAATGAATGAACTTCCTCTGTTACATCCTCAGTATCATTCGTCCCCGGAGGATCTCAGTGCTGATTGGCTACTGCGAAACGAATCGTTCACATTAGCACAGATTTTTCAAGTGTTCCAAATAAGCTTATGACGCAACATCACGCTACTCACTTCATTTACACGGCTTAATTCATGTATTTTTTGTCATCTGCGTTGCATCCATCAGGCTGCCTGCTATGTCTTTACATTAACTTCTCATGCACAAATTGTTTTATTTGCGCCTGGTGTGAAAACGACATCAGGGTTGCAATGGTTCTCCGGTGTCAAGGTACACTGATATTAAAATTGACGGTTATCATACCGTGTACATTTGCTGATCTACAATATTGAAAAACAAAATCCCACTGGACGTTGAATCTCTCTTTTTTTTGAGTTATTTTTTTAAGAGGAGACTTTTTACACAAACTTTCATAAACTAAATGTTTCAAGTTTCAGTTACAGTAATAAAACCTTTGTTCAACCAACAATAGCCTTCTGGTTTCATTCCTGTGAGGATCGTTCTGACTGATGAGAAGATCAATACTGTAACGCTGCAATGTTTTCTGAGGCGGTTATCAGACCATGAAAATGTCATGAATCCGTCTCTGTCTTCATCCTGTTTTAGTATTTTGTGATTACAGTGAATATTAGTTCTTTGTGTTCAGCTGTGTGTGTTCCCGTCATGTTCCAGGTGTTTGTTCTGTGTATGAAGGAGGGTTCAGAGAGTTCAGTGGTGCTCGCTGAGACTCTCCTGTGTTGCCTTCAGGCTCCATTAAGTGCAGGTTGTAGAATATTTAGTCCAGTTTGTCCCAGTTTGGAGACTCTCTCTCAGACGTGTGACTGAACTGGAAACCACTCAGAGTCTCTCTCACCTTTTACAATATTGATGAAATAATTCAGAGTGTCATCAGTCCCAGAACATCCCGGAATATCTCAGAGTATCCCAGCACTCCCAGTGAACAGCACTCTGCAGGTTGATCCACAGTGATGAAATATTCAGGTGTTTGTCAGTCAGTGTTTCAGGTGCAGTGTGTTTGATTTTAACACCAGCAGCAGCAGAGTCACCTCACTGAGATTCCATATAGAGAGGATACGTTTAAAGGGTCAGTTCACCCAAATTACAAACCAAAACACACTCCCTGTACTCGCTCATGTGATGTGAAGACAGTTTGAATTCTACATATCATTAATAATCGACACAGCATAGTGTCCAGATATTTTTGTGTGGCCATATCATATTGTCATACAGTGCCAAGTATCGATTTTTTATTTATCAATAATCATTAAGATCTAATAAGATAAAGTTTTCCTTGAGGTACATAATTTACAGTTGATAAAAAGGTAATAAATCACAATATATTTTATCACGATACTCAGCGTGTTGCAACATATTGAAAATTGCAATATTGTCCTGAGACTCTGTGTCCTCATATGAGGACGTGACATTTTGGGTTTACTTGACTTCATACTTCCTTCTGTCTAACTCAGACCTGTTGTCCTCCCTCGTGGACACTTTTTTGTGCCATCTAGTGGTAGTGAGCGCACAGCACACTAATCCATGTGAAAACAAGATGGCAGCCATCTCTGCCGAGTCAGTCTGCAGCTGATCCTTAGACAAGAGTGGACAAAACCTGATCACATGTTATTTTTGACACTTGTTTATTCAGGATTATTAATGTTTGTAGTTTGATACGGCAACAAATTTGACCAATTTTAGTAACAGAAACAAGATAGGACGCTGTTCATTAGGAAGTACTCGTTTGAGGACTTTACTATTGTTGATGTTTAGTTTTGTATCCTCGTCAGGTCCGAGGGATCCCACATAGCGAGGAGAAATTAAAAATGCATATCAAACAAAAGTTCAGGTCTCAGAGGGATAATATTGTAACTTGATAATATCTTATTGGATCCTGTGATTCACGCCCCGTCATCTTTACATCCATGTTTCAGAAAATACAAAACATCAGACAGAGAATCAGTTAAAGGTCCAGTGTGTCAGATTCTGGAGGATTTAGTGTCGTCTATCAGTGAGGATTACAGATTACAGATTACAGATTACAGATTACAACCATCTGAAACTTCCCCTGGTGAGAATTCCTTCAGTGTTGGGGAGCTGAATTATCCTCAGAGGTCTCTTCCTCTCAGAAACACACACACACCAGCTGATTTAAACCAGGAAACACTCTGAAGAAAGACGTTAATCTGACGCTGCTCGTCACAGAGGAGCTGCTAACTAAAACGTGAATATCCCTAATGCAGCTTTCAAATACGCTCACACATCATTATAAGAGATGTGACCAGCTCTCTGTCTTTGGTTTATCTGTACTCACTGATGATGATCCAAATGCTCCGTCCAGCTGCATTTCTGTCAGTATCATAAATAAGTAAATGTACACAATAACTTACAAGTCATGGTTTACCTTTAAACCAGTGAACAGCTGCAGCCCTACCTGACACCTGTCACCTGTCACCTGTCAGATTTATACCTGATGATCCATCACAGTGTCAGTTAACATGAACCCTCAGGCTACATCCACACTGATACACTTTCTTTTTAAAACACACAACCATAGCTACGTTTACACCCAGAGTCCACACGACTTTTGAAAATGGTGACGCCACATTCACTTCCTGTTTGGGTCTTATCATCAGAGCTGCATCTTGGTTTTGGTGAAAGACTTGCAGATGAGTTCTGTACTGTCTGAAGTCGTTTAAAGGGTTTTTGATGAAGACAAAAATAAAGGCTGTTGCAATAATCAAGGCGTCTGAGGTGATTAAAAACATAACATGACCCCAAGGTTCCTTACTGCAGGCTATATGTGTTGTGACAGGTGACCAGTAGGTGGCAGTATTTGTGACCCACTTACAAGGATTTCTGTTTTATTAGAATTGAGCTGAAGAAAGTTCAACAACATCCAGTTTGTGACATCACACAGTCCTGTAGAGGTCAGCACGCTGAGGTCAGTGGGTTTAACAGGGACAAACAGCTGAGTGTCAACAGTGGACAGAGACACCATGACGACGGATGACATCACCCAAGGGGAGCATGTATAATGAGAACAAGATAGAACCAAGGATTGACCCTTGAGGCACACTGTACTTGATATGGGAAACGGATGACATGATGTTGTGTATGTGGGCTCAGCGTCCACCCAACATGGAGCTCAGATCATTAATAACCAGGCTAACACTCCTCCTCCTCCTCCTCCTCCTCCTCCTCCTCAGAGCATCCACCTGTCGTTCCTGAGGACGGTGCCTCCGTACTCCCACCAGGCTCAGGTCTGGTTCGACCTGATGAGAGAGTTCAGGTGGAATCACATCATCCTCATCGTCAGCGACGACCACGAAGGCCGAGCGGCTCAGAAGAGACTGGAGACGCTGCTGGAGGAGAGGGAGACCAAGGTCAGGACACACACACACACACACACACACTGTGTGTAGATACAGTTTATACACACACTGACACTGTGAGGACACGCGTGTGCTGACCATCATGTGTTGATGTAACAATGTGTGTGTGTGCTTCGTTCTAATCTGGGTGTGTGTGTGTGTGTCTGTGTGTGTGTGAGTGCTGGTCACTGCATGACAAACAATGATCTGCTGTGTGTGTTTGTGTGTGTGTGAGTGCGTGCGTGCGTGCGTGCGTGTGTGTGTGTGTGTGTGTGTGTCATAGCTCCTCCATCATCAGACTGCAGTTTCACTTCTATTAGCTGAGTGTACAGACGGAGCGTCTCACACTGACGTCCCTCAGTACCAGTTTTTAATGTTTTATTACATCTGTATGAGACGGAATTTACACTTATGCGCTGAATCGACGCCAAATCTTTGGCGTAACATACACTGAAATGTAACCACGTCACAGTGACGCAGACCTCCTGTCTGTCTCTGTAAGCTGAAACCATTTCCCTCAGTGGAAACAAAGCTTTGATTTACTTTAATTTCACAGATAAGAAACAATAAATTGTGAAGACAATAAAGCCTCCACACACTGTGTGTGATTTATCCTGGGAAATCTCTGCTAGCTGCTAGGCTAATTTAATTGTTGTGTATTTAATGTGTGTTTTTTGTGTGTTGTTGAATGTTTGTTTAATGGGTGTTTTTTGTTTTTTCTGTGTTTAATATGTGTTTAGTGTGTTTTTTGTGTGTTTAATATGTGTTTAGTGTGTGTTTAATGTGTGTTGAATGTTTGTTTAATGGGTGTTTTTTGGGTTTTGTGTGTGTTTAATGGGTGT
>NC_065513.1:44381092-44384640 GCF_006386435.1 Epinephelus moara
TGTGTGTGTGTGTGTGTGTGTGTGTGTTGAATGTGTGTTTAATGTGTGTTGAATATGTGTTGAATGTGTGTTTTTGTGTGTTTAATGTGTGTTTTTGTGTGTGTGTGTGTGTGTGTGTTGAATTTGTGTTTAATGTGTGTTTTCGTGTGTGTGTGTGTGTGTGTGTGTGTGTGTGTTTGTGTGTGTTAAATGTGTGTTTTTTTGTGTTTTTTTGTGTGTTTTAAATCAACTAATCTTGACAGCACTTCACAAAAACCTCCACCTAGTGTTTTGGAGGTGTAACTGCAGAGTGACACAGACACACCACGAACGTGTACCAGAGTCTGAATCTTAAAACATCTCCTCCTCCGTTTGTTGTTCTTTGGCTCCGACTGAAGTTTGTCAGATTATCTGCTCAACAAATGTTTGTAGAAGTGAAACTGCTTTCTGTTTATCCCTCCATCATCCCTCCGTCATCCCTCCATCATCCTCCTGGCTTTTATATTCTTTCTGCCAGAGGCGTCAGCGCAGCTTCTCTTCCATCACTTTCTTCTTCTTTTCTGTTTTTCTTTTTTATCTCCACCAAGAATGTTTGGTTAGTAGTTCGACTCTGAGAGGTGACGGAGAGGCTGAGACAGGCTCCACCCATTAATGATACGTATGAATAAAGATGAGACTCACCTGGAGCTCAGGTGATGAGACTGGGACAGCCGTGTGCAGGTTAAATATGGGAGACTTTTGTCCGTCTGAGTTTGAACATTTTCACTGTGTTCATGTAACTTCAGCTCAAACTTCTCTCATGTGTCCCATGATGTTTTTACGACCATCCTATTTTACAGATTAACTTAATTTACAAATGTTTTCTGTTATTAAATCAGTTTTGTGCCGTCTTGGTGGAGTTTTACTTTATTTCCTCCTTTTTTCCACCTTAGTTAAATTAACACCTTCAGTTACTTCTCTTCGGTCCTCTCTGTCTCTTTCTGTCCTCTCTCCTCCTCTCTGTCCGTCCACGTCATCTTTCAGTTCTTCACCTCCGTCTGTTGTCTGTCGTCTCATCTCCTCGACGCTGAAGGAGTCAGAGTCGTGCAAACACATCTCAGCTGCTTCTGTCACAGCTGTCGACCTGCCTCACTGTCGACCCGACCGTCTGTCTGTCTGACTGTCTGTCTGATACACACAGAGACACAGACAGACAGACAGACAGACAGACAGACAGACAGGTTTGTTCCCTCTCTGATGTTTCAGGAGTCTCAGTGAGACACAGTGATCACCTCATCAATGAGTCCGTCAGCAGACAGGAAGTGTCTGACAGTGTTTATGCTCAGAGGGAGGAAGTGCTCACACCACAGAGCAGATTCACTCTGTGAAGCATCAAAATATACTTTAAGGAACCAAAAGTAAAAGAATAACATTTATTATATAACTAGCCAACCTGATCTCAGTGATCTGAGTGGATTGGCTGCAGTTTATATTTGATGAGTACAGGTGTAACACTTCACTGAATTTGTGGTATAGTGATTTTTTTAAAGAATTTCTTTTAGCTTTTTGCCTTTATTTGAACGGATGACGTGCAGCAAAGGGCCTCAGGCTGGAATCGAACCTGCAGCCGCTGTGGCAGGGACATTGCCTTCATATATGTCACACCTTCCACTAAACCACTGGGTGCCACAACTTTTAACAAACCATCTTGTCAGTCTTTGGATTTGCTGATCCATTTATTCTCAGTATGATAAACACCACAACAGAGAAGGCACTGTTCATGTTCACATCATGATCACATTCAGCTGATTTACTCTTTCATACAGATACTTAGACGACACACTTACACGTCCTCACCATATTTCTTTTCCTACACCTAAGGAAGTATCGTCATTCATGAGATATCATACGAATCATTGTATGAGAATATGTTTACCTGAGGGACCCGTCCTCTGGGACTTCTTCTGAACAGCTTATAAACCAAAAACAGCTCCTTATGAAATATTAAATATAGTTTTGTAGTTAATTCTGTTTGAAAACTAACATCATCATTTTTGTTCTTTAGTTCAGAGCAGGAGTCACAGTCTGACATGAGCTCGTTAGAGAACACTACAACATGTTTCAGATAAATATGTCAGTAACACCTGTGTTTGTGAGAGCACGACAGGTGCTGGATTCTCGGGGCAATATTAGGAAGTACAGAAATTCAAAATAGATATATTGGCCAATATCAGGCGTCTAAACGCAGCACGAGAACAGTGATGTCACTCCAGGGTTCAGAGGGTTAAGAACCGGACTGGACCTGACGGGCCAGCTGTATTTTAAGACAGCGTGTTTCCTGTTTCGTCCTGTGAGCTGAATGTTGACAACATCATATTAAACACAGTTTAAACTGTAGATTTTATTTAACAGTTACAGGATAGTTTAATGAATCGTTCAGTACATAATGCGTACTGAACCGTGAGCCTCGTACTGAGTGCTTTAATATGAATATATGTATGGTTACATCCCATAATACTGAGCACCACTGTTCATATGTAAAGAGAAATAATTAGAGGACATGATTTATTGATGCGAACACACTAATGAGGTCTAATCTCAGTGACAGCTAACAGGCTGAGTGTGTGTGTGTGTGTGTGTGTGTGTGTGTGTGTGTGTGTGTGTGTGTGTGTGGTTGAGGCGGAGTGGAGGTAAAAATAAAAGCCCCTCAGAGTCCAGATGAGTTAAAGTTCAGACTTCCTGTCTCACAGTGAGACTCATGAATGTTGGAGGACAAACATGAATATTACAGCACATTAGTTGAAGTAGGTGAAGTGAACTGCAGCGACTCTGAATTAAACATCTGATTCATAATGTAACACTGATGAATATCACAGAGGCTGCTGTACACACACACACACACACACACACACACACACACACACACAGTTACATACTGTACGGAGACAATAGACCGACAGTCTCTGCAGAGACGTAACATCTCAGCTCAAAGACAGGCTGTGAGGACAGGTCAAACACTGAGAGGATACAGACCCACTGTGTGAACAGTATAATGTTCATTTCCACTGCAATGATAAAAACTGCCACTGCCTCAAAAACTCAACACTTCCTGTACAGATGTTTCACAGTAAAAGCCTTCCAGTGAATTTAAAGACTCTGTGTGTTCCATTGCCTGCACTGTACGGTCCATATTGTGTAGTTCACCAGAAAACATTTAGACCCTGTTTATACGTATTATTGTAAACGGATATTTTACCACCTGCTGACGTGTGCAGCGTTCACACGGACGGTGTTGTTGCTGCGACGCTGCTGCTATAACTTCTGTATTTCCACAACTTAAAGTCGGTAATCCTCAAATTTTAGGAGCCCTGCAGCCACTGCATCGTCAACACCATGATACTGATAAAATTTCACAATAAAAGCCTTTTGTTAACAAATCAATCAATCAATCAATTTTATTTATAAAGCCCAATATCACAAATCACAATTTGCCTCACAGGGCTTTACAGCATACAACATCCCTCTGTCCTTATGACCCTCACAGCTGATCAGGAAAAACTCCCCAAAAAAACCCTTTAACGGGGAAAAAA
>NC_065513.1:44385454-44404150 GCF_006386435.1 Epinephelus moara
AGATAAAGAGTCTCTGAGTTGTTTGGGGCCAAGAACAATAACTTCAGTTTTGTCTGAATTTAACATCAGGAAATTGGTGCTCATCCAAGTTTTTATGTCTTTAAGGCAGTTATGGAGTTTAGTTAATTGATTACTTTCTTCTGGCTTCATCGATAAATACAACTGAGTATCATCCGCATAACAATGGAAATTTATAGAGTGATTTCTAATGATGTTACCTAAAGGAAGCATATATAGAGTAAATAGGATTGGTCCGAGCACAGATGAACAAATGAAGGGATTCTGATTTTTCCATTGGAAAATAAATTCTGTGACAAACAAACATTTCTGATCCTTCCAGGTTTAGTTCAGTCAGATAATCTTCACTAATGAACACAGCTGTGTTCGACATGATGACGTTCTGTAGTCTCATTTAGCCACCTGTTAGCAACTGTCTTCTACATTCACAGTGGGGTTTTTACTGATGTAGAACAGAAGGTGAAGGTCTCCTCAGCTGGTGGTAACCACAGACCTGATTTCACACATCTAACCAAAAACACACTGACTTCAAAACCAGGGAACAGGAAGTGCTAACATGCTAACATGCTAACTCATTTCTGGGTTTTGAGACTCATTCCTGCAGTGTTCTGTTTGTGGTCTGATAAACAGGAAATTCATTAAATTCAGTTTCCCCGGTGCTGAGAGAAATCCCAGAGGAAACACTGATGTCAAACATGTTGTGATATTGTGGTTTTAGCTGGATAATTTTAGCTAACGTTAGCTTGCTTGCTAATGCAAAACAAATTGCTAGCTAGTTAAAGTAGCAAAATACTGAATGGACAACGTCAGCTAATATTCAGACTCCAGGGGCTGGACTGTTAATCAGCTGATGTTACAAGGCAGCAACACGAGATCAAAGCAGCGTAGCTTAGCTACAGCTAGCTGGCTTACTTTTGCTTGCTTGCTGATATTATTGCTATGTTAGTTGGCTAGCTTGCCAAATTACTTCACCAGCTAATATGATCCATAATGCTAATTTATGTTTTACGACAGTGTTGATTTAGCCAATAATAAATGTTTCTACTAGCCAAGAGTGATGCAGGTGCCACCAACAAGCTAACTGTACGCTGAGCTAATGTTAGCCAGCTAGCTGTAACTTAGCCACTCTACACTGATCTGCTGTTGGTTGCTTTGTAACGTAGCTCATAAAGTCATTTACAAACAGTACACTACTGAGTATCATGGAGCCCACAGTCCGAATTACATTACAGAGAGTAACGTCATTATAAATATGATTATAATTTATTTTCTGGACTTTAGTCAACATGATGATGATCAGTCACAGTCAGTCTGGTGTTTGTGTTCTCTGTCCAGGTGCTCGCTCACTTATGTTACATCATATTTCAGTAGCCTCTCTGTTTCCTGGTGACCAGTGATGGCTTCAGTCTAACGTCCTTTTCCTCAGAACTGAATCAGTACAATAACAGTTTAGTGTCACGCACAAAGAAAATAAAGCTTTGAATTAGGTCTCCAGCTTCGTTTCTACAGAGTTTCAAAGCAGCAGTCGTCAGATCTCAGGCTCCCTCAGACACTGCTCATTAAATATGTAGACAGGAAAATCATGCAAACAAAAGTGAGACTTTTAAAACACAAAACAGTGCAGAATTTAAAATGTAGGAATGAAATAGAAAAAAAAGGTTCTACTGTGGTAGACAGACATATAAACATTAGCTGTGGTCTGTAGGTAAACAGGTAGCATGAAGGTAAAGTCAGGAACATGGTGTTAAACCTGTGTGTCTGTTTGACAGAGGGACAGACAGACAGACACACACACACACACACACACACACACACACACAGACGGACAGAGGGACAGACAGACAGCGTCCATCAACAACATTCACACATTAACAGCGTCAGAAACAGACAGCAAGTAAAAAGCTTTATAAAGGTACTCTGTGTGTGCGTGCGTGCGTGTGTAGTTCAGGGACTTTGCTTCAGGATGTAAATTTAATGAGATTAACATTTGGAGCGGATTGAGTCGAGGACTAATGGGACGCTCCGCCGCCACACTGACTCAACATCACAGGAAGTTTCAGTCTGATAGAATCTAACTTTAGTGAGACGGAGGAACAGCTGGTCACACACCGAGCCGCTCACGCCTGCTCTCATCACCCTCGACCACAGCTCATTGGTTTCAGACACAAGTCTCTGTTTCTGTGTATTGTGTATTTGTCCCGACGTGTTCTGTAACGGTGGTTCGGACGTTCAGTCAGATTACAGGAATAAACATCTGAACAGGAAGACTTTAAACCCTGCTGCACCAGAACAGAAATCCTGAATAATTTTGGTTTGATGATTGTGTGAAGAGTGTCAAAGTATGGGCTGGTTTTATTTCTGAAGATTGGAAAATGAGGCAAACTAGACTGAATAATGCACGCTACATGTCTGAAGATGTACAGAATATACTGTTTGTTTTCCTATAATCTGTATATTTGTGTTTACACCTGTATACATGGAAACTGACAGTCTTCCCTGTCAACCTGTTTGGGCTGGACATGATGTCAGATAGTACGCTGATATCAGAACACTGAGACCCTTCATCTGAGTAGATTTCTGTTGTTGGACACAATTTAGTCCATTAAAATATCAGGATATTTAAACAGTTGAGTTGGACGTATTTTCCAGTATAACATCATGATGATTCGTTTGAGAATTAATCAGTGTTACATGAGAGGGTGTGCCTTAAGGATGAAGATCTGCTGAAAAAAATATTTTCCCCTACTCAGATTTACGTCTCCTACATCCACAAATTTCACATGTATTTTTAAGCCAATAGCACCGTGTTACGGGCACAGCTGATGGAGGACGCCAGAGGTTTCCAGTCACTCAAGAGCATTTAATGATATATACACATATATACATACATACATACATACATACATATACATATATATATATGTATATTCTAATAACCCATTTTTGTAGGCTTTTTGCTAATCAGATTTTCAGGTCATTTGAAATAATAGACAAAAAATGTTTCAGATTTATTTGTTAGACGTGAGGTCTTTCTAAGTCGTCTGCATAATTACAGTAACATATTTTAACGTTATCTGAGCCAGTGCGAGTTTGTAGATGTTAAACAGAAGAGGCCCCAGTATGGAGCCTTGGGGAACTCACATGTCAGTTTTGTCCTTTAAGTGGGAATTAAACCAATTTTACTCTGTGCCAGAGAGTCCCACTCAGTTTTCCAGCTAGAAGTTACAGTTAGATGTGAGGTCTCCTGCAGGTTTAAACTTGATTATAAGGCAAGGCAAGTTTATTTATACAGCACATTTTGGCAACAGGGCATTTCAAATTGCATTACATAAAACATCAAAAGTAAAGAGACCAAGTGCAAAAGAAAAATTATATTATATAAGGACATTTAAACACAATTAAATTGCCATTAAAGAGCCAGAAGGGTTGAAAATGAAATGAAGACTAAAATATATGAATCAAAGTTCCAGTGCAGCGTAAGAAATGTATAAACATTTGATTTAATAAAAGGCAGCGGCCGACAGAAAAGTCTTCAGTGGACTGGAGCAGCAGCGTTGTTGGACCATAGTCCCCTGATGATGTAAATCTCTGCATTGCCTGCATAATTATGCTAAAATATTTTAACGTTATCTGAGCCAGTGGACATATATAGATGTTAAACAGAAGAGGCCCCAGTATGGAGCCTTGGGGAACTCCACGTGTCCGTTTGTCCTTTAAGTGGCAATTAAAGCAGTTTTGTTCTGTGCCAGAAAGTCCCGGCCAGCTCTTTAGCTGGTCTAGTAACATGTTTTAGTTAACCAAATCTTTAGGCAAAGATTAGGGCAATAAATCACTTTTTATTGTTACAGTTTTGCTAAATTACCAATAAAAGGATGAGCTGACTTGTTCTTGATGAGCGCCGACGACGATTTACCAGTCACACCATACTCCATGTGCCATAAGACGTAAGGCACCAGCAGTACAAATCTTAGTTGATGGACCTCTCAGCAGTAGTTCACTACTGTCTTCAACCCCCCCCCCCTGAAACTTTATCAGCTGACTGATGTCAGACTGAGTCTGTCTGATTTACATGTTAATATAAAAGCTGTTTGTAGATGAATCAGCTGTAAAGAGTCGGTGAGAACGGAGGTCGACAGCTTCCTGATTCCTCTTTCAAACACATCCTTTGGTTCTTTGTTCTCCGTCGGTTCTAAAAATAAAATGCAGCTCTGTTCACAGCAGCTCTCCAAATCTATAATTATCTCCACACTAAATATACACCTGAAGAGACAGACGTGTCAACTGATTATGACACAAATGGTTTTTATACGGAGGAATTTTATCCGTCTTTTAACTATACTCATGCACTTCCTCTCATCACTGGACGTTTAGCATTTTAGGTTGTAAAACTATTTTGAAATGTGCCATTAGATTATTTTAACTGTTGATTAAAAACACAGCTGATTATTTAATATGCAAGTGATAAATTCATCTGCACCCAACAGACACCGGTCCCTGCAAAAACAACAAGGAAAAAAACACCAAAGCACATGTGGGTTAATGACATTTGAGAACTGGTGTCACATTTACAAAAGTTTATCTCTTAAAGGGACAGTTCAGGTTTGTTGCAGTGGGGCTGTGTGAGGTATTTATCCACAGTCAGTGTGTTACCTCAAATAATAAAATTGAAATTCAGGTAAAATATCAAAAAGATTTTCGAATGAAAGCCAGACAGACAAGTAGGCAGACAGGTGGGCCGACAGGTGGGCAGACAGGTGGGCGGTCAGTGATGTGTTTGCGTGCTCCGGCGTGCCGTCACACTTGAAGCAGATCATGTGTTGGATGCTTTTGGCCCTCTTCATTTCCTCTGACTGTCTATAATCTTCTTCTGTGTCTGCATATTTTCTCTGTGCACATTACCATCAGACTAAAAACAGGAACTATGAAAACCTCGACCAACAGAACTTTGACTTCAGGAGAACACCCAAGGTATAAACTTGCATGGTCAAATGATGCACGCCGCCCAACCAATCTCTGAGCTCGCCCGGTAGTAGCCAAACACCAGTCCGCCCCGCCCCCCAGAATCCAATCCAGAGATAGACTCTTATCCTGGTGGCTCGTCTTTTCTCCACCATCTCTTTACGTTCTTTTGATTTTTCATAATTCCTGCACACTGGGGATGGGTTCACACTCGCAGGAGAGACGCCCTTCCTCTTCCTCCCTCTCCCCTTCTTCCTCCCCCTCCCCTTCCTCCTCCTCCCCTCCTCCCCCCTGAGTTCTCCTCCATGTGAAGGGTTGCATGCAGCCAGGCTGAGGCTTGGTTCTGTCTGCAGATCTGAGGAACACCGCCCCACCAGGATCCTCTCACTCCTCTGCAACATCAAACCTCCTTTTCTTTTTCTGTTGGGAAATGAACCACTTCCTCCTCCTCCCCCTCCTCCTCCTCCTCCTGCTGCTCCTATGCTCCCTGCCTCCCTCCTCCTCCTCCTCCTCCTTCTCTCCACTCGAACTTTTTTTTTAATTTGCGGTTGCATCAGCGCTCTCTAACATGCACGTCCCTGATTGGTTGGTTGGTTGGAGTCTTGAAAGCGCCTCAGTTTGCATGTGCCACCACACCACGCACAACTTTTGCCCCTCCTTCTTTGTCTTCAAGCTTCGACTTTCAGTTTCCTTTCAGTTCAGCAGATCTTCAACACTTTTTGTCTCCATCTTTTGGCCCCGCCCCCTCCCCCCGTGGTGGCGTGGGTGAGAGGGAGCATGGTCGAGGCTGGGGTCATGGGGGCAGGGTGTCGGGGTGGGAGGGGGAGGGGAGTCTGACGGTTCACAGCTAATAATGCCTGTCCTATGATGTTCTGTGGTGTTCTGTTCTGCTGTGTTTCTAAATGTCCCACGATGTGACCTGTCGCCCTGCACCAACACCTGTCGCCCTGCACTGTCGCCCTGCACCCTCACCTGTTGCCCTGCACCCTCACCTGTCACCCTGCGCCCTCACCTGTTGCCCTGCGCTGTCACCTGTTGCCCTGCGCCGCGGTCCTCCAGGCGGAGAAGGTGCTGCTGTTCAGTCCAGACACCAACCTGACGGCTCTGCTGCTGGAGGCCAAAGACCTGGAGGCCCGAGTCATCATCCTCTCTGCCAGGTCAGTAAGAGAAGAAGAAGAGTGGTGTGGGTGGGTGTTCAGTAACTGCTGCTCTGAGGTGTTTATTTGGGTGTAGCTCGGCTGTATGAGCTGTGCTGTGGTGTAGCTGTGCGGCTGCAGGGCTGTGGATGTGTTGGATCAATATCAGTTCTGATACTGACCTGATTAATCAGACTGCATATCAGTCAGATGAAGAACGACCTTCATCATCTCCTCACAGAGACTCAGAGATTAGACCTGTAGAGAGACGAGTGCTGGTGTTTATGAGCCTGTGACTCTGACCTCACTGTGAGTGGCTTTAGATAAAAGCATCGGCTGAATAAATGTCTTGTATTTATGGAAATGATATGGTGAAATTCTGTGTTGATACTGATCTGTTTTTCTGTTGTTGTTTAGTTTGTTTTTGTTGTTATTTACTTGCTCTTATATGCCAGACACATACAGCCACAGGGTGGGCTGGTGGGCGGAGTCATACAACCACAGGGTGGACTGGTGGGCGGAGTCATACAACCACAGGGTGGGTGGAGTCATACAACCACAGGGTGGGTGGAGTCATACAACCACAGGGTGGTGATTCTAGTCTCTTTTTTTTTAGTTACTCAAACCGATTAATTATCAAATTAGCTGTGTAGTGTTTGCTGTAGTGTTGTCATGTGGTTGCTATGGTTCCTGTGGTGGTTGTTAGGGTGTTGTTGGGTATCCTGAGATGTTCTCGGGGTGTACTGGATGTTAGTCGTATATGTGTGTGTGTGTGTGGGTGTGTGTGCGTTGTAAATGTCGTCAGCAGCAGCCTCACATTTCTGTGTGTGTGTTCTGTGTGTTCACAGCGAGGATGAAGCGGCGGCGGTGTATAAGGCGGCGCGGCAGCTCAACATGACCGGCTCTGGTTACGTGTGGCTGGTCGGGGAGAGAGAGATGACGGGCAAAGCGCTGAGTGAAGCTCCAGACGGTACATCAGCCTCCTCTTCCTCCCCTCTCCTCTTCCTCACTCCTCTTCTTCCTCTCTCTGTCTCTGACTCTCTCTAAGCTCTGTTTCCATCCAACTGTCACCAACAAAGTTTCAGCAGACGTTTTGTGTGTGATGAAACAGGCGTCAGGAGGCAGTTAGCACTAATGAAGTTGTTACATCGGCCTCATCACACATCAGAAAATAAACCCGTCACCTGCTGAGAGGAGCAGATCACAGTCTGCAGGAGCTGCTGCTCAACTCTTTCTATTCTTTCTATATTTGTACCAGATGCAGCTTTACACACTGAGCTCAGACGTATCAGGACGGCATGTAGCTGCTCAGATAAACATCTGATTCACACAGTCGTCTGGTAACAAGCACAGCTACAACACATAAAACTGTACAAATGAAGCAACACCAGAGTTTGTCTCCACACATGCTGTCTTTAAAATCACACAGTACTGATTTGTGTAAAATCTGATTTAATGCTCAAAATAATCACCAAAGAGTCAGAAATAATCAGCTGTGATCTCCTGATGACATCAGAGCACAAAAACTGACTGATGCAGTTTTAAAAGCCTCAAAAAAATGTGACACACTCAGTGTGTCTCCAGTCACAGTGAAGAGGAGCTACAGTCCCAGCTGGACGAGGACATCTAACTGGTCTACTGTCCTTGTCCCAGTATACAAGCACGGGAGGGGAATCCATTTATTGAGCCAAGTATGTGCGACTCCTCTACGATAGGTGGAGATATGCCCCCTTTCAGCTTGTTAGTATTGGACCTTTTTCCTGTTGACCTATTACGTCACAGACCAAACAATGGACAAACAAGTTAGCTACGGTTAGCTAGCAGCTAACTGCTACCATGGTGGACAACTTTACAGCTCTGTACATTTGGTCCGTCCAAAAAGTCACGGCTCTGGATGTAGATTTCTCCATGTTGTTACCGGCTTCTTCTTCTCTTACACATTTAATGCTATTGGACTTCCGGGTCAAAGCCCGGGGCGGAAACTGTGGAGCATGCTCAGAGCGCCTCGGCCAGTTTGGGTCTGATTGACTGTATACATGCAGGAGTCACATGATCTGGGTGTGTTTACAGGAATTATATAAATCAGTTTCCTCTGTCGTCATGGAAACAGACTGAGTGTGTTTGATTTGAATGTTGGCTCAACAGGACCGGGTGGTGTTTACGGTGTTGCCATGTGAACTGTTTGGTGCAGCGAGGGTGTCAGGGAGTGTGAGGTTTCATTTAACGCTGGAGTTACAGCAGCCAGTTACGATGATAATAAGCGACTGAAACAAAGGAATAAGCAGAGTTATTATTTTATTTAAATGTTGGATTCAGACTGTGTTCCCTCACCGGGGTTCATTTTCAGTGTAATGGCTAAATTATATTAAAATTCGTCTAAAAACGAATGAATGATCTGGATTCTCAGCAGTGACGTTGTATTTGTTGACGTTGAGCTAAGTCCCGCCCCTCGAACACAGACTGGCCAATCACAGCGTAGCATCTATCAGCTCCAGCAGCATCACAGCTGAGCTCCACAGACTCACAGTCGCTTCACATTTCCTTCATTTTCAGGCTGGTTTTGTGGATTTGGATCTGAACATTGTGTCTGGAGCTCGTCGTGAGGTTGGAGGGAGATATGTGTTTCAACCTCGTTCCAAAACCAAACTCCAGCCCTGTAAAGCGCAGGGTTAGCCTGCTAGCTGCTGAGGGTACAGCCTACTGAATGTGACACATGCTACTGTTGTTCTCCTCCATCATCAGGAGGGTTATTGGTCACTGCTAAAGCTTTGTTACAGTAAACACTTTAAAAGCATTATAATGTGGTTGCTATGGCTTCAGCAGCTGGTTGCTAGGGTAGCTCTGAAGAGTTCACACTACACGACTGTTTGACTGGTCAGATCAGAATCAGCACACCAGGACTGAGCGGACATTAAAACACCCCTCACCATGACCAGTATGTCATGTGACTCGCAGGTTGACCCACAACCAGAGCACCCTGCAGGTTGACCTGTGCATTGGTGGGTCCATCTGTCCATCCATCCATCCATCCATCCATCCATCCATCCATCCATCCATCCATCCATCTATCCATTTTCACCCGCTTACCCGGAGCCAGGTCGTGGGGTCGGCAGATCAAGTTAAGCACCCCAGACATCCCTCTCCCCAGCAACACCTTTGCAGCTGGTTACTTATAAAATATCAAAGTCAAAAGGTGACTAAGCAGCGTTCAGAGTTAGTTATTAATATCTATACAGTCTATAGGTCTGGTTTTCAAGACCTGCTCCTGAACCAGCACTGTGACGTGCAGTTCTACACCCACCCCGCCGCCCACACACACAGTACAACCAAATACTTCTCCAACCCGACCTGGCGATACAAGATCCACACCCCAACCCAAAACCACAAATCCTATAATACTGTGCACCTTCAGGCAGCGTGTTTAACGTGACGATTTTGGACACGTCATACACATCAAACTAAGATATTAGATTTCAAAACAATTCAGGAAATTATTAACAACAGTAAAACATTCAATTAAATTATTATTATCAGTACTTTATTTTAATATTTTTACCATCTTACATCTGCGATCTGACCTGCATGTTCTTTGTTTGACCCAGAACCAAATAGCAGTTAGCAGCTAACTCACAGAAGAAGAACAGCAGCTGTTAGCAGTTAGCAGCTAACTCAAACAATGAGGTCCAGGAGTTCCTCACCCTCCGAGCAGAGGACGAGATCAGCCGCCATATAACAGGGACGCTAAATGATTGTTATTGACATGTGATGTCATTGTTATTGTTTATAAAGAGCTGCTGACACGTATGTTATATGTCACACTAGATGCTGACGCTGTTGTGTTACATGTCACGCTTTTTTTGATTCTGTGATGTCATCACGCTGTCTGACATCACACACTGGAGCCACATGATGCTGCTGTCGTTTGGTTCTGTGTAAAAAATGCAAAGGTTGCATAAAGAGTGGATGTCGTAGCCACTCTGTGTAAAAAGGGTCCTCAACCTGTCTCCTGCACTTTCATCGGCTGTTTGTCACCGACAGGTGAAATATTTAGCCTGATATATCTGTGGAGCGGCTGCGATACGTCAGTGAGCCTCTCAGCCTGCGTCTTTGCACACATGTTGCTCAGATGCCGATTCACAAGCACCAAACCAGTGCTGATTCTCCTCTGATCTGGAGCAGAGTATAAGGACTACAGTAGTGTAGTGTGAACTTGGCTGGAGGTGTTTGTGGATCCAGGTAACGTTAAAGAGCGTCAGCTGTTGGTCAGGTGAGTCACAGACGAACACAGTGATTGGATGGAAACATGGCTGCCCTCTCTGCTCTCTCTGTCTCTGTCTGTAGTGCTGTAGGTCTCTGATGAAGGAAGCTAATCCTCATCACAGCGTCCTGGTGTGTTTCTCTCTCTGGTTTCTTCTAACTGCTGGTTGAACGTTTAAACATCCAAAAAAAGAAAAAAAAGAAAATGGCTGACATGTTTAAAGGTTCCTAACCGCTGTTTTCTTTTCTGGCTCATTGTAACTGTGTGGCTTTAAATGTGTCTAACATCTTTTTGTTTGTTTCATTTCTATAGTGTGTGTCGTCCGCCCGCCCGTCTGCCCGTTCTCACAGTACACTATAACAAGGGGGGCGGGGTTAAGCTCTATGCGGGGTCGATGGGGGAGGGGGGGGGGGTTAATAAACAGCTAGTGTCGCTACGGTTACGGTGACGTGTCTGAACAAACACTGGTAAGATGCCGCCGCTGCTTCCTGTTTCCTGCTTGATGCTTTGCCCTTTGCCATTGGCCAATAGAGGCCCCGCCCACTGCAACATGGAGCCCGCCCTGCCAGGGAGGGGGCGGGGTTTATTGAGTCAGCTGATTACTCAGTCAGCCAGATGATTATGTGATGTAACAGAGCTACACTTTATGGCCAAAAGTATGTGGACACCCTCTGGTTGTGGTGCAGGGTGTATTTCCTTTTTGGCCTCAGCAGTTCTTCTCAGCTCCAGAGTCACAGACCAGGTCCTGTACTGGACAGTAAGATCCTCTGTGAACCTAAATTTCTCTCAGCTGACGCTCCCTGCAGCTCAGTCTGAACACTTCCTGTGTTAGACGTAATCGTGTCGGACACTGGCTCCGTTTCTCTGGCTGCTGGGTAATCGGCTCCCCGCTCTGTTGCCGTGGCTTTTTGTCTCAGAAAACATCCTCACCAGCCAGCTGCTGCACTCTTAAAAATGATGTGTTGTTTTTCTACACATCCCTGTCTCTCTCCCAAACTCCAGATGTGTCAAAAAATTATCCATCATGTTCTTAAAAGTGTAGCAGGACTGCACTCTGAAAATTATCCTCAGCTGCTTTGTCTCTGCTGGAGAAGTTTGAGGTTTCTTTTTAGGGAAAGCGTCTCAGATTCAGTTCTTTTCATTGTGACGTTTACCCACCAGGTTCCAGGATCCAGGGTCCAGGTTCCAGGATCCAGGGTCCAGGATCCAGGATCCAGGATCCAGGGTCCAGGGTCCAGGATCCAGGATCCAGGGTCCAGGGTCCAGGATCACATTCATATTTCATCTCTGATCCACAGAGACAACAATAAACAGTCAGGAGAAGTGCCCTGAAAATAGTCCTACAAACAGGAGGCTTTGTCTTCAGATTTCTAAAAGAGGATGACTCTCTAGATGACGAAGATCCTTCCTGTAGCGCCACCATCAGGACTGACTTTATATTTTTAGCTCCTTTGTAAATATTAATAAATGAGCAGTAGACTGAACGGGAAGATCCACTCTTGACTTTCATAAAGAAAAAAACATCTCAACTCAAAGTCCACTTACTGGATTTCCTGCAGAGCTTTCAGCCACATCCTGCCGAAGAATGATGAAGAACAGGAGATATGGCCGAAAGCTGCGGGAGGGATCTGGACGTTGGGTTAAGATGTTTTTGCCAGTCCAAGTTTATACACAAAATATTTGTAGGAAACAGAGGAGGCAGAGAAACCAAACATCCCCTCAGTCTGATCATCAGCGCTTATTTTTACTCACGAACAAGAATTTAAGAGGCGTGACAGAAGCCGTCTACGTCAAACTGGAACGACCATCGTTAAACAGAAGAGGTGGCCTACGACACCACTTATCACCCACCTACAATGCCGTCTTGAGATCCCTCCACAGGCGACTTAACGTCCATTCACACCTGGTCCCACCTGACCCTAATGACACATGGTGGTCATGTGACCTGTTCACACACACACACACACACACACACACACACACACAGAGTTTAAAGCCTGCGACTCTGCACCAGAACTGAAGAAGCTTCTTGGATGAGAAGTGAAACGTCTTCAAGAAACTCAAGCAAGTCCAGTTGCCTACGACATAGCACCTAAGATAACCATGAGCTGGACGACTGAGAATCTTCACCGACGAGAGTTATAGCTTGAGTTATTATGATTTTCTATAAACAAGTCACAGCTTTGCAAAGTCCACTTGACTTAAAGTTGTAAGTGAAACTTTTCCACATTAAAATGACTAAAAAAGTCCAGACCCATGTTATGTATTTTGCTAAGTTGTGCACTTAGATTATCCCGAAAATTTCTAAATCGAGCCTCAAATACACCGGCAGGCGCTCAGACTTTATCCTCTCATATAAAGCTAACGACTAACACTGCTACAGCTTTGGAAGATAAAATAAGACACAAAGAAGTTTACAGTTTTGTCTCCACTTGGTGTTTTAGTGCGGAATTTACATCTGTTCAGAATTTAGTCTCGGACCTGTCTGATGTGTTTGTGTGACGACATCATGATGACGTAACTGTGAGCTGTTCATTACCTTCATGATCAGCTGCTGCTCTTAAACAAACAACCAGGTGGTGGCTCCGCTAGGCTTCAGGTCAGAAAACCCTCCTGAACTTCTTTACAGACTCTTGGAGGTTTGATTGTGTACAGCTGATGGACAGAATAACGTGAACACCTGCAGCTGATAAAATACAACCAAACACAACAACGACTCTACAGATTGACCATCAGCCAACGACGACTGAACGACGAATGAAGTCTCCTCAGATTCAGTCTGTGCTGCAGGTTGTGTTGGATTGTATTAGCTGGTGCAAGTGTTCCTGTCACTGAGTCCACCCCTGTATATATATCTGTGTGTATATCTGTATATGTATCTGTACAGTGTGGTAGGGTCACGCTGAGACGATTCCCTAAAAAGAAACCGATGAAGCAGTACTGTGACATTATGGATTTTGATGTTGTTTCTCGTCACCAGACACTCGTCACATTATGAGGAAAAAGTTTCTGCATTTGGCGCTTCAGCTAACTGAACAACAGTCTGCTAACACCGTTAGCATTCCTCTATGGAAATAACAAGCTCTGCTTCATTAGTTATGATTAGATAAACAGGTGGACTCTAATCATCAGTGTGTAATTACAATAACCAGCTCGGCCCATTGGTTTCATTCAGTAAAGTTGGCTGATTGTTCCCAGGTGTTTCTGTGATTAAAGCAGTGAGACTTCAGTTTATTCTCCTCAGGAACGCGTCACTCATTTGTTTCAGTTAAGAGCTCAAACAGTTTCAGAGTAACCTCAGTGTGTGGGTGAGGGGAAAGATATTAGCTTGTTGTACCCACAGATTGTATCAGAGAGGTGGACGTAAAGTGTCTTAAACCTGCCGTCAGCTGGCCAGCAGGGGGTGACTCCACTGGCTGCAAAAAGAAGTCTGATTATAAGTCAATGACAACATGATGAATATTGAGAAAATTATTACCACTTCTGGCTTCAAAAACTCCCAAATGGTGACGGCCAAAATGGCTAACTCAAGGCATCTAAATGAACCAATGGGTGATGTCATGGTGACTGCGTTTACTTATGGTTGTTACCTTTAGTTTCAGCAGGGGATGTTAGCTTCGTTGTCTTAATATACTCCCCTGAAACAAACTGAAAGGTTCAGTTTATATAAAACTCCTGTAGCCTATCAGGAGGAGGTCCGCCCAACGTTCCACAGCCCTCATGTACTAAAGTCCGTTATCCCCAAATCAGACGACCATGGCTCAGAAGAGACGTTTTTCCGGTGGCACTTTCCCAAGCAGATGCACATGGCTTATTATTGAGCAGAATGACATCATCTGACCTTCATGTGACCCTTCCTGCTCTTCCTCTGATTGGCCAGTACTCTTTGCCTTCGTTAGCTGAGCTCGTTAGATCAAGGGTCATCTCTATGAAAGGATATCTGTAAATGTGTGCTGAGTTTATAGCTACAGGGATAAGATCACAATATTAGAAGCATTCTGGTTTCTGTTTGTAGTCTGAGTTGTATTGACCGATAACGTTTGAGCAAGTAAAGAACCCATCAGCTACCGTCTGACGATGAGTTAGCTTTAAATTATACTTTGTTAAAAAATGATCTGGAGATTAACCGAAATGACTAAAAGAGGAAGTCTTAGGTATCTGATTGCTACACCGGATCTCCTGAAATATTGGTCGGTGCCCCCATAGGCTCATCGTTATCATACCGATAGATGATGACACAAGGAGTGAGGTTATTTAGGGTCAGTATGGGAATATCGGGGTAAGTCAATCAAACACAGAGCAGGGTTGGTAATGGCTTCACCATGGGTCCAGTGACGTCATTCTGCATCATAATCAGCCTTATTTGTGCTTCGGTTTGGATATTGAAAAAAAACAAATTGTCTCTTTGGAGCTATGCACATTTGACTTTGAGATATCTGCTGTCGGACGAATGGACTTTCGGTCCAGACGACTGGGGCTTCAGAATTACGGTTCATCACTGCTCTGTCGAGCTTCATAAACACCCTTCAGTTAGAAATGTTAGCTAGCTCTCTATTTTTTCTTTATATTATCTGCTCACGAAGTTTAAGGAGGGAAGCTAGCTGTGGCAGCCAACTTTACTTTGGGTATACTAACTAGCTACAGTGCTAACAACATTAGCTAGTATTTTCAGTAGGAGATTAACTACCTGTCTCCAGTAGTTTCTTTGAGGAATGCTAACAGTGTTAGCCAGCTGTTGTCAGTTAGCCGGAGGGCAGATGTAGACACTTTTCGTCGCAGTGTGACGAGTTTCAGCTGAAGGAAAACACCAGACACGGTTCGTAACGTCTCAGTGATGCTTTTCTGTCCTGAGACAAACGGCTGCGATTCTCAGAGTGAACTCCCAGCATGCAGTTTGGTACTGAACACTGACCTGACGCCTGAAGCCCTGAGTGAGTGTGTGTGAGTGTGTGTTACACTGAAGCACTCCTGTAGTTACATCTGTAAGATTGATTAAAGTGTGTGTGAGTTTCTAATTAACTGAATGAATGAGGGCAGTTTTCACTCTGCAGCCTGTTCAGCTTCCTGCTGTGTGTGTGTGTGTAACCTCTCTCCCCTGTGTGTGTGTGTGTGTTGTGCGTGCGCGTGCGTGCGTGTGTGTGTGTGTGTGTTGTGTGTATGTGTGTTGCGTGTGGTGCAGGCCTGCTGGGCCTCCAGCTGATTAACGGTAAGAACGAGTCGGCTCACATCGCGGACGCCGTGGCGGTGGTGGCTCAGTCTCTGCAGGAGCTGTTTGAGAAGGAGAACATCACAGAGCCGCCGCGGGGCTGCGTGGGAAACACCAACATCTGGAGGACCGGACCGCTTTTTAAACGGTCAGTGCTACCAGCGCCTGGGGTCAGAGGTCACTGTGGACCAGTGCTGATGATGTAATCACATTTAACAGGTCTCTGTCTGTATTTCCCATCTGTGAATTGTTATGTTGTAAAAAAGGGTGAAAAATCTGTGGTAGTTCTACTGTGACATTACAGATCAGGAAAAATAAGACAGCAGTTTGAGCAGCAGTCGGAGCGTCTGTAATGTGACGTGGTTTTGAGTGAAATGAAAATGTGTGCAGAGTATAATCTCTATAATCTGTAGCGGGATTTGATTTGATTGCTTCAAAGTGTCTGCGGCTCACAGAGCTGTTTGTTCTGCTCTTTAAGGATTTTGTTTTGATGTATTTTTGGGGGCAGTTTTGTCTTTATTCACTGGAGACAGAGGAGTGTCTTCTGCTAACTGATCTACTGACAGTAAATGTTTATATTTAGACAGTACATTTATGTCCAGCACAAACTGGAGACAGACTCACAAAGCAGACTGACAGACATAAAAGTTAAAGGTCTTAAATCAGGCTCAGGTTGGAACACAGGTGATCAGTTACAGAGGCAAAGGGTCAAACACACAACACTGGAACTCACTCTGAAGTAAAGACGATCTGGCAACAAAGGAAGACAGAGACTTAAACAAACTAAAGGTGCTTTCACACCTGTCCTGTTTGGTTCAGTTCCGTCTAACTCCAGCTGGTTTGCCCCCTCAGTGCGGTTCATTTGGGCAGGTGTGAACACAGCAATCACACTCAGGTGTGCACCAAAACAACCGGACTGAGACCTTCTTGAAGAGGTGGTCTCAGTCCGGTTCCAAAGGAACTCTGGTGCGGTTGGTTTGTGGTGAGAAGGTGTTCCGACCTGGATGTGAAGCAACTGCAGTCACATGACACATTGTTTGGGTTAAACATGAGCATGTTACAGTCCTGGAGGATTATTAATGTGCACCTCCTCCTGTACTGCCTTAATATGCACATTCAGCACATCCAATGCATCAAAACATTGTTTTCTAGTTGGAGCCGCGCCTCGTTTTCAAACTGTATGGTTTGACTAAAATGAACAATGACAGCAATATAGTCCACGATGAGCAGCGCTAAAATCAACCTGCGTAGTTGTCCCTCCATTGTGACATTAGAAAGTGTCACATTTATCTTGCAAGTGTACTCTTCTTCAACGTTTGCTTTACTTCCTGGATTTTTCCCACATGGAAATTCTGACCAATCAAGAGCAGCTTTCTCACACAAGGCATTTGATCTGGTCCTCTTGTAAATGCTGCCGTGAGAACACGAACCAACTCTAGGCAATTATACAACTTTGGAACAACATGAGTCCCTGATTCAGACCAGAGGAGAACCTCTAGGGCTGACAGCAGCCTGAGACAAGAAAGACACTGAGACACAGGTGAAACACATCAGGGCGGGGCAAGTAATCACAAAGGAGGGACCTGCAGTCTGTCTTTCTGTATAAGATCTTCGTCTCAGTCATCGTCATAATGGGATGAGGTTCAATCAGATTTATTCTTTTAAGTTTATGTGAATCTTGTTTGTTTTTTGATCTGTGTAATTTTGTGTAAATTCATTCTGCTTTTTGGCTGAATTGTAAATTATCTTTTGAAATATGTCTTTGAAGAATGTGAAAGAAAAATTATTGAAAAAGAAAAGTGAGATAACTGATAATCAGTCATGTGACCTGAGCATGTTTAGCACACCTGTGACTGTGTTGAGTGAACCTGAAGAGGCCACAGGGCCAAACATGATGTTTGCTCTTAATAAAATCACAGTGATTCAGTTCAGTGTAGTTTATGTTGATGATTTTATCTGAGATGTTCCTGCAGCTGATCAGCACCTCTGTTTACTTACAAAATATTTGTTTACATATTTGATAGATATAAAGAGAACAACTGGGACTCATAATGAGAACATGGAAATATATTATTACTGTTATTTTATTATCAGTTCCTGAGAGCTGAAGAGTGTTGAGTTTCTGATGAAATATGAATGAAGCTAATCATTTGATGTAGATATGTAATGTGAGAGTGGAGGGTCCTGCAGTCTCAGTCAGTGTTCGTGTTGGACATCATCAGTGGACGCCCTCAGGCTCTGATCTCACTGCACTGAAAAGACTCTCACTGCTGTCCACTGAGATCAGGACGGACTCGTCTCCTCCACCTTCAGCCACAGAAACAAACCGAGACGCTTCACTGATCTGATGTGGAGTCAGCTTCGAGATAGACGGACACAACTGGGATAATAAACCTCGCTGTCACTGCTCCTCTCCTCACTGTGTGACCTAAATACACCATCAGCATCACAGGCAGCCCCACAGCGGCGCTGTCATGTGACCTGTTGTTACTTTAAATCCTCGTCTCTACAGTCAAAGTAAAACCATTACCACCCTGACGTTCCTGCTCTCTGATTGGCTCTCCAGAGTGCTGATGTCGTCCAAGTACCCTGACGGTCTGACAGGACGGATCGAGTTTAACGACGACGGCGACCGACGCTTCGCCACTTACAGCATCCTAAACTACCAACAGAAGCCAGGTCGCCTCGTCCAGGTCGGAGTCTTCAATGGATCACAGGTACAGTACACCTGGTAACACACGGTGGTTATAGCTTGTTACACACCTAGTTAAACACCTAGTTACACCTGGTTACACACCGGGTTACACACCTAGTTACACCTGGTTACACACCTGGTTACACACCTGGTTACACACCTAGTTACACACCTAGTTACACCTGGTTACACACCTGGTTACACACCTAGTTACACACCTTGTTGCACACTTAGTTATACACCTTGTTACAGGTGGTTTCACACCTGGTTACACACCTAGTTACACCTGGTTACACACCTAGTTACACCTGGTTACACACCTAGTTACACACCTTGTTGCACACTTAGTTATACACCTTGTTACAGGTGGTTTCACACCGGGTTTCACACCTGGTTTCACACCTGGTTACACACCTGGTTACAC
>NC_065513.1:44406967-44429041 GCF_006386435.1 Epinephelus moara
CACACCTGGTTACACACTTAGTTACACCTGGTTACACACCTGGTTACACACTTAGTTATACACCTTGTTACAGGTGGTTTCACACCGGGTTTCACACCTGGTTACACACTTAGTTACACACCTGGTTACACACCTGGTTACACACTTAGTTATACACTTTGTTACAGGTGGTTTCACACCGGGTTTCACACCTGGTTACACACTTAGTTACACACCTGGTTACACACCTGGTTACACACTTAGTTACACCTGGTTACACACCTGGTTACACACTTAGTTATACACCTTGTTACAGGATGTTTCACACCGGGTTTCACACCTGGTTAAACACCTGGTTACAGCTGGTCACACACTTGGTCCCAGTTGGTTGTGTACCTGGTTACACACCTCCTTAAATGTCTGGTTACCTATCTGATTACACACCTGGTATTTCCACCTCTGCTGATGTAAACTATTCTGATTTTAATTTAGTCTAAATTCCACAACAACAACAACAACAACAACAACAACTTCCACCACCTTATGAAGAGTCTCTCTGAAGCTGACATGGCTGATTTCAGGATTCTGTGATGACTCAACAACATTTTGGGTTTAACAGGGTTAACTTAGTTCATGTCAGCACTAAATATCTTCAGCAGTGTGTGTGTGTGTGTGTGTGTTAATCTCCTGCCTCGTTAACTATTGATGTATAGATGCAGTATTGATGTTGTCATTTAGTCAGCTTGTCACAGTGAGACCTGGAACAACATGACAACCTGTGTGTGTGTGTGTGTGTGTGTGTGTGTGTGTGTGTGTGTTCAGGTTGTGATGAACCCTCAGAGGAAGATCATCTGGCCTGGAGGAGAGACAGAGAAACCAGTCGGATACCAGATGTCGACTAAACTGAAGGTATAACTGTCCCTGTCACTGTCCCTGTCCCTGTCCCTGCCCCTGCCCCTGTCCCTGTCCCTGCCCCTGTCACTGCCCCTGTCCCTGTCCCTGTCCCTGTCCCTGTCCCTGCCCCTGTCCCTGTCCCTGCCCCTGTCCCTGCCCCTGTCACTGTCACTGTCACTGTCACTTTCCCTGTCCCTGCCCCTGTCCCTGCCCCTGCCCCTGCCCCTGTCACTGTCCCTGTCCCTGTCCCTGTCCCTGTCCCTGCCCCTGCCCTTGCCCCTGCCCCTGTCCCTGTCCCTGTCACTGCCCCTGTCACTGTCCCTGTCCCTGCCCCTGTCACTGTCCCTGCCCCTGTCCCTGCCCCTGCCCCTGCCCCTGCCCCTGTCACTGTCCCTGTCCCTGTCCCTGTTGCAGAGAGCTGTCTGACAACCAGATGAAGTCATGAAAATGTTCTAAATATAACATTCACTTAATCTGGTGTTGATTTTTTCGGTGGTCCTATTTTTATGTGTCTAAAATACATTTTGCTGCTGCCCTCGTCCACAGGCACCAGACTCCTCCGACAGAAACACTGATTCTACCTCACAGCTCTCGTGTTGTTCAAACGTGTCGCTGAGGATTTTCTGTTTTATTCACCGAAGTCGTAAACTTTTATTTCTGTCAGGAGTGTAATTAAAATATTTCACCCCCCCCTTCTCTCCTTGTGATGACATCAATGTACAAATAAGCAGATGACATCATCTGCCAACCTTTAGCGACTTTTGGAGCTAATGCTAGTTAGCTTTAATTGGAAAACAGTAGGCAACACTGGGTCAGATTTTAACGTCAGTCTTTTATTTTACTTTCTGTTGGCTTTGCTGACAGACAGACAGCTTGCTGCTGCTTGATGGCTAATGTTAGCCTTGGCCACTCTGTGCTGTGCACTGACCAGACCGGAGCTAGCCAGGGGCTAGCGGCTCAGCTTTTACTGCTGGTAACGCCGTCCCACCCTCTGGGCTCTCTTTACAGTGCTCTGGTGAGTAAGACGCTTAATTTGAACCTCTTTAGCTCTGTTAGCACTGTTAGCTCCATCAACTGTGCTCATGCTGCTAACAGTGCTAACAGAGCTACCAATGAGTTAACAATGCTGAAGGGGTTCTGTGGCTCAAATTAAGCTGCTTACTTACTGGAGCGACCTGTGGGGAGACTGGAGCATTAAAAAACAAATGCAGAAATGCCCTGATTTTGGTGGAAAAATGGTGTGTACTTTTACTAAGGTGTGTGTGTGTGTGTGTGTGTGTGTGTGTGTTCAGATTGTGACGATCCATCAGGAGCCGTTTGTTTATGTGAAGCCAACAAAGACTGACGGGACGTGTAAAGAAGAGTACACCGTCAACGGAGTCTTAATCAAGAAGGTGATCTGTACTGGACCCAACGGGACCATACCAGGTACACACACACACACACACACACACACATATTTAACAACACCAACACAGGTTCTTGTACTTCTGTCTTTGTGAGGACTGAACCATCTCTCTCTTACACTAACCCTGACTGTATCCTGAACACTTAAACCAAGTCTAACCCTCTGAAGAGGTGAGGACCAGCCTCAGTGTCCTCACTTTCCAACAATGTCCTCACTTTGGTGCTCAGATACAATGTTTGGTCCTCACTATGTACCATACACACACACACACACACACACACACACACTTGTGCGTACTGACATTAAACTTTGTTGTTAGTATTTCTCTGTAATTTCACGTATTGATTTCAAAATGAATTCAAATCAGAGTTAAAGTCATTGATCAGGACGGACTGAGACAAACCAGCCGTCATCAGATCAGATTCAGCTGCTGCTGAGCTCTGATTGGTGCATGGGAGTTGGTGATGTCAGCTCTCTCTAATGGACTGGATTTTATTAGAAAAAGATGATGTCATCCATGACATCATGAGGACCTGAGTTCCAGAACGGTCCTCACAGAGACAGAAAAGCACACTGACACGTGCACACCTCCTCTCTAATCCGTGTGTGTGTGTGTGTGTGTGTGTGTGTGTGTGTGTGTCTGTGTCTGTGTGTGTGTGTGTGTGTGTGTGTGTGTGTGTGTGTGTGTGTGTGTGCGTGCAGGTCAGCCCATCGTCCCTCAGTGTTGCTATGGTTTCTGCATCGACCTGCTCATCAAGCTGGCGATGAGCATGAACTTCACCTACGAGGTTCACCTGGTGGCTGATGGGAAATTTGGCACGCAGGAGCGAGTAAGTATTTGTGTGTGTGTGTGTGTGTGTGTGTGTGATACAGACAGATCATTAACTCAGCAGTAAACCTGTAGTCTGTGCAAAGATCCAGTGTAGTGATGTCGTCCCGTTTAGAGAATGATGTCACTTCCTCTGTGTGTGATGTCATCTGAGCTTCTCTGTGGTTTGTTGTGTGAGACGCTCCAGCTGTGTGTGTGTGTGTGTGTCAGTGTGTGTGTGTGTGTGTGTCCCTCTGGTTAGCTCATGGCCGTCACTCTGCGCTGAGCTCAAATGGCGGTTAGCGCTGACATCAGCACGGTGTGGTCACAGTAGCGTAGCGCCCGCCCTGTGGTTAACACCGTCAGCTCTGTCATCACTGTTGTTAGCACTGTTTGAGGAGTTAGCATCGTTAGCTGGAGCTCTGTGACCTCCTCTTCTTGTGTGGTGCTTTAACAGCAGCTGTTTTTAACGTATTAATATTCAGGAGTCACAGCTGGAAGAAAGATGGCGAGCGATGATGTCACTGTGACTCTGACCTGTTTACTGATTCATCACAGAGGCTTGTTACCATGGAGACCACCGCTCCGTCCCTCACTCTGACCTTGTTGAAGCTGAGAGACATTCAGTCATTACTCTGCTGCTGCTCGCTTAGCTGCTGCCTCCTTCATCTCCTCCTCCTGCTACACCTCCTCTCCTCCATCTCTCCTCTGTCTGTTTCTTCTGCTCGATTAGCTGCAACCTCCTCCATCACCTCCTCTCCTTCATCTTTATTCTCTCACATCTCTCCTCCCAATCCTGTCTCTTCCTCTCCTCTTCCTCTTCCTCCTCCTCTCCTCCATCTTTACTCTTACACACCCTTTCTCCTTTCTCCTCTGCTTTCTCTCTCTGCTGCTGCTCTCCTCCTGCTCTCACCTCCTCCTCCTCCTCCTCCTCCTCCTCACAGTTGTATTTATAACTCAATCTGACAGATGTGTAGATGAAATCAAACCACAGACAGATGAAGTTATTGATCATTGATCATAACAACAGTTACAGTGAAGCAGTCGTCTGATCTCAGGCTCCTCCTCCTCCTCCTCCTCTTCCTCTTCCTCTTGCTCCTTCTCCTCCTTCTGCTGACTGTAGTATTTCTGAGTGAATCTTCATCAGTTGAATCTTGTTCTGTGAATAAACCTGCTGCATCACACGTGTCACTTGAGGATCACACACACACACACACAGGGTTATAGGATCATTAGGATTTTAGGTCGACGTATCTGACCTGTGCTCCTCCTGCGTCTCCTGCAGGTCAACAACAGTAACAAGAAGGAGTGGAACGGGATGATGGGGGAGCTGCTGGGAGGTCTGGCCGACATGATCGTCGCTCCCCTCACCATCAACAACGAGCGCGCTCAGTACATCGAGTTCTCCAAACCCTTCAAATACCAGGGACTCACCATCCTCGTCAAGAAGGTCAGCTGACTCTCACACTCAGCTCCTCCGTCCTCCTCTCTCCTCAGGTCACCTGCTCTGATCTCAGTCTGTGCTTAACTCCTTGTTTTTATTCCACCTGGTTGTGTTTCCTCTCACACACAGTGAATCCAAGTGAACCTGAACGCATCACTACAAATCAGGAGTGATTTCTGTTCTGAATCATTTTAACTTTCCAAATCTAAAGCAGGATTGTCGCAGTATTCATGTGTGTCTCCACCTGCCCGCTTGCATCCGTCCAAAAGTTTAAACAACCTGTCACAGAGGACAGGATGTAGCGTGGCGTTCGCCTGCGGCTGAACGTTAGCAGACACCATGTTCACTGCTGTCGGAGTTGGAGACAACACAGAAACAACAGAAGTGGAAAATCCTTCTGATTCACTGAACTCAACAATGTGGCAACATTTTGCTTTGGGCACCTGCCCCCCCCCCCACACACACACACACACACACACACCCTACACCCACTGTACAGCCCTGTTGCATACAGCAGAGTGAGGGTGGGGTCAGAGGGTGCAGCTGCCCCGGCCCTCGCTTCTCTTCAGTTACAGATGAGAACAAACCCAACACTCTGTTTATCTGTTGGATATTTGGAGTCAAGTTGTGTGTGTGTCCTGAGTACAACACAAATACAGCTTTAGTTGATTGAAGATGAGACAAACAGTCCCGGCTGGACGCTGACACCGTTAGAGATTTATGTTTGGTTTCATTTTGGTTTCGACATCTGGTCCAAAATTCAGTGTCAGGATGACATGTTTAACACCAGCTTCAGTTTGACGTAGAGTTCTGACGACGCATAACGCTGATATTTTGTTGGTTTTAAGTAGGGCTGTACCCAAATATTCGGATATTCGTTTCTATGGGTAGGTATTCGTTATGAAAATTTGGTATTCGATATTCGTTTTTTTTTTTTATTTACTTTTTTTTTTTTTTTTTTTAGTATTAGGCTTTTTTTTTTTTTTTTTACATATTTTTTGGTGCTAAATGTAGTCTTTTTGTTGTTGGTAAATGTCAATAAAAATCAAAACTTTTAAATTGCATTGTTAAAAATGTGAAAATATAGTATAGCCTACCAACTGAGCTTGTGTGCACGGCACGCTTGAGTGCATCCGTCTGAGGCTGTGGATCAATGCCAAGTTTTACCACTTTATCACTATTCCCTCTAACTTGTAGCTGTTTTTTCGTTATCTTTTGAATTTAATATGAATTATGGAACCGTTTTTGTCAACGTTTGTTTCCCCCGTTTTGTACAATAAATTATTGTTTAAAGTTTCAACAAGTTTCTTTTGGAGTGCGTGACACAAGTGTGTTTTGAAAACGACCGCGGACTGTCACCTGCTCAACGCATCAGTACCTTCGGATGCCATGACAGTAATAGCCAATAATGTCAAAATATCATTTACAGACCGATTTAACAGACGATCACTGCTGCCCGACCCGCAGGTCCATTTGCGGGTCCCGCGGGTTACGGGTCGACCCGCGCATCACTACTCAGCTCAGTCTATAAGGCTGTACACAACAGTAAGGCTATAGACATTATATTCTATTCAGGCCGGCAGAACCAGCAGCGCATCGGCTCTACAGTGCACGGCACTGCTGATTAACCATTTTATTGTGCAGCAGAGTGTCTGCCAGCAACCAATTACTTGCAGAGGCTTCCTACAACTTGTTTCAACGGTTCCGATTTAATCAGAAGACAAATTAAACAGGATGACTAGCCAATGTGAAAATCAAAAGAAAGCATAGAATAATGTACTGAAGGACACTGTTGTGCCATCACATTATTTTGTGGTTTGAGAGCAAAGATCCGGTCGCTGCTGTGCAAAACTCCGCAATACAATTAGGTCCGAAAAAACCCTGGAGGAGTGCTTCACAAGGAGTCTTTGAAAGGAGCCGAGCCTGGCGTAAAACCGGAGAGAGCAGGCAGCACGGCTCACTGTAAATCTCCAGGTGTGATCACATGACATCAGAAGATGACACAATGTGCTGATGACCTCATCAGCGCCACGCGTTATTCCACCAAAGCGACTGTCAGCTGGTCGATGAATAAACAGACACACAGATGTCCCTCCATGACACACAGCAGCTGCTCTGTGGTGACGTGTCAACTAACACGAGCAATGTTTTTGTGTTGCTTAGCAACAGTCCAGTCCTGGTCCAGTTGCCGGTCCACATCTGGGTGGGCGGAGCCAAATAAATAATTAAATAAACAAACAAATCAGAACCTGTTGACACTTTTTACTGTTGATAAATGTGGAAGTGTTGTAAAGAAGCATCATCACACAGGCTGTGAACATGTGCGGCCTCGTGCTGACGACTGAATCACAGCCGCGCTTATATGAAGTGCATCAGCGCTCCCTCATGTGTCGTGTTGGTTAAGTCACCAAAAACCAGCGTCTTCCAAACATCTCGCCAACGTCATCCTGACGTAGAATACTGATGTTTAGTTGTAAGTTATGGAGAGCAAAACCCAGTGTCTGCATGATGTCATGATGGCGCCTGGCTCAGAGGCAGAGCAGGTCGTCCACCAATCAGAAGATCAGCGGTTCGATCCCCGGCTCCTCCAGTCTTGAGCAAGATACTGAACCCCAAACTGCTCCTGATGCTTCCATCGGTGTGTGAGTGTGTATGGTAGCCTCGGACCGTGTGTGTGAATGTGTGTGTGTGAACATGTGTGTGTGAATGTGACTAAAGGGCTTTGAGTGATCAGAGGACTAGAAAGGCGCCGTACAAGTGTCCATTTACAGAACAAGAAATTCTTAGACATTTGAAATGCTCTCAAACTGATTTCCATTCCAACCAAAGCTGAACATGTGTCCAGTCTCTGAGTCTGTGGGCAGGTCCTCACCTGTCTGCACGTTCACACAGTTACAGGAGTAGTTCAGTAAAAAGAAATGACGTATCCTCACCTGACAGTTTGTTTGATGTCCTGCGAGTTACCACCCCATGAATGACGTCACGTCCTTGACGTACAGTTACGTCCTCAGTGTGAAGTAGACGTAGAGTTACAGAGGTCAGATTTAGGAACAGAAACATGGTGAGGACGATCCTTGAAATGACTCAGAGTCCACACAGTCCCAGACACCTGTCCTCTGGGGACAGTCTGTGTTGTTGTGACCTCAATCACCACCCCAACCTGCCTCCTCACAACACTGGGACTGCTTCCTTGTTTCCTTCAGTCAGTGCGTTGGTCGCAGGCTTTCTAGAAAACCTTTATATGAATTTGGGTGCGTTGCTTTTTGTAGGAAAACGTACGAACAGTTTATGAGAACAGCCTCAGAGAGAACAGTCCCTACATGAAACAATCATCTGTGGATGATGCTGAGAAACCAGGTCAGGGTGTCTGACAGAGACACTGATGTTGAATTTTCCAGTAGTTTCATCATGTTGGAGAGAAGACGCCGATCATCGACTGATGTCCAGCTCCACAGATCAGAGGAAACTGTGTCATTTAGATTTTTGGGTGAACTGTCCCTTTAACACAGCGTGATCCCAGCACAGCAGGAAGAGTTTGACAGCGTCAGCCTCTGTCCCGCTGCTCTGGAGGATATTTTGGGATGTTTTAGGTCAGACTGACCCAGATCACAGCAGCAGGTCGATACTTTCCATCGAGCCTCGGCTCGTCTGATCCAGGGTCAGCTCTGCAGCGGTGCTTATATGATAAACTGCCTCTGTCCTCAGGACCAGCACACAGGACCAGCACACAGGACACACACAGTGATTTAACTGTGAGGAGATCGTTCAAAGGTCTGGACAGGAAGTCAACGTGTCGTCTGTGGAAAAGTCCCAGATTTATTCATTGGACAGATTTTTGTCACTGGATTTATTCTGTACAAACACAGAGATCAGACTTTATTTATCCTGAGCGAAGGTGCTCATGAGGCTGACGGGGACCTGACACAGAGTAAGCAGTAACAGAAGGAGAGAGAGAGCAGATACAACAGAACCTGAACAGTCCAGATTATTAATAACTGAACATACACAGAGTCAGAACAATAAACTGAGAGCAGCTGTTTACCCTGTGTTTAAAGGCTCAGTCACAGCTGATGAACCCTGTTATTACTGAACCTAATGATTAACGTGTGTGTGTGTGTGTGTGTGTGTGTGTGTGTGTGTGTGTGTGTGTGTGTGTGTGTGTGTGTGCGTGTGTGTTTGTGTTTAGGAAATCCCTCGCAGCACTCTGGATTCATTCATGCAGCCGTTCCAGAGCACACTGTGGCTGTTAGTCGGTCTGTCGGTCCACGTGGTGGCAGTGATGCTTTACCTATTAGACCGGTTCAGGTAATCACATGACGTCATGTCAGACGATACAGCAGAGCTCCATATGACATCACACTGCAACACCGTGCAGCACAACATACACAGTCTGTCTGTCTGTCTGTCCATGTAGTGACATCGTTACCTGTTAGATCACCTCAGGTGATCAGACTGTTCAACACAATAAAACACTGTGCCATATGACACAATATGAAACATGGTGTGATGCGATATGACACACTAATGTGCAATATGACACAAAACAACACAGCTCATTGTGCTGTTATATTATCATTTTATCAGTGACATTAAATAATTTTGAAAAAACAAAACTATCATTTATAGCAATAATGTCTGGGACAATATATCGTCCAGTGAAAGCGGGGGGGGGGGCAGGAGCCCAGGGGCCCACTGTCTGATAACCCGGCCCTGACTGTGCTCCTCTGCAGCCCGTTTGGAAGGTTTAAAGTGAACAGTGAAGAAGAAGAAGAAGACGCCCTCACCCTGTCCTCTGCCATGTGGTTCTCATGGGGAGTACTGTTGAACTCTGGGATAGGAGAAGGTCAGTCGTCCCCTCAGCTGTCACTTCCTGTCCCTCAGTGCTCCCCGCTACACCTCAATGTCACCTGTCTGTCTGTGTGTGCAGGAGCTCCCAGGAGTTTCTCAGCGAGGATTCTGGGTATGGTGTGGGCAGGTTTCGCTATGATCATCGTAGCATCGTATACTGCCAACCTGGCAGCCTTCCTTGTGTTGGACCGGCCTGAGGAGCGCATCACTGGCATCAATGACCCCAGGGTGAGACTCCGCCCATCACGTCCTCCATAACTCTTACTGTTTCCTGACTTGTTACTGATGACCCCAAAGCTGTTTTATTTTAAGGTTCTAACTTTGAGAAGAGTCCCATCATCTGCTCCATCTTTGTGTCCCTGATGTTCCCACATTAGTCCAGTAGGACGTGTTCACGCCGCACTTTAAAAATCAACGAAGTTTTTACCAAAGTTCTCAACAGAGAAATGCTAAAACACAGTTAGATTGAAAGACAAATAGATTAGGGCTGTCAAACGATTCACTTTTTTGATTGCTGAATTTCAGCAGTTAATCATAATTAATCGTATTTTAATCACATTTAAAATTCCATTATTTTGCCTGCGTTTCCACACAACAGATGATTAACGGCACCAAACATCTTGTACAGTCTTGTTGGTAAAACACCTGACATGTAGCTGAAATCAAAAAAAGGCGATTGAAATAAATATTTCTCATGACTGCAGGTGAGTTATATTGAAGAGAAAACATCAGTAATAATGTTTTATAGTGTAAAAACAAGAAGGAACACAGTCATGTGATGAAACAAGATGCAGATGTCAAGTGGAACCCCAGAGGGTAAAATATTCAGCTTGGAAAATTCTGATGTGGGTAAGGACGTTCTTCCTAAGGACAGCAAGCAGGTGAATTCCAAAAATATTTCCCAGATATACTATTACGAGCAACAGCAACATCCAGGGAGCGTATCAAGCCCCGATCGAACCTGAGGAAGACCTCGCAGCTGCTCTGAAAACAGGTCGGAGGTGAACAAAGCTTTACAAACAGAGCCAGGGCAAGCGGTTTATCAAACAAGCAGCATGTCACCGAGACTGCTCACTGACGCAGGAAGCAGAGTGGGACATCTTCACCTGAACAGTATGTTTGTCCATTCACATCACGTCCACACAGAAGAGGTGTCAGGATGCATATGTTCCATTTTACTTACCCAGAATGCACCGGCAGCAATCACCCAGCAAAACAATTACAGTGTCCCAAAGGAGAGTTAAGACATTTTTACACAGAGATGGCACCAAAGAGCCGCTACGACGTCCCTACTTTGTATTTTTACACAGAACCGAAACAACAGCGGCGTCATGTGGCTACAGACGGCATGATGACATCATGGACGCAAAAGACGCATGACAGACATGACGTTAAACACAGCAACTTGTGACATATAACATATGTGTCAGCAGCTCTTTGTAAACAATAACAATGACATCACATGTCAGTAACAATCATTTAGCGTCCCTGTTATATGGCGGCTGATCTCATCCTCTGCTCGGAGGGTAAAGAGCTCCTGGACCTCACTGTTTAAGTTAGCTGCTAACTGCTAACAGCTGCTGTTCTTCTTCTTTGAGTTAGCTGCTAACTGCTAACAGCTGCTGTTCTTCTTCTTTGAGTTAACTGCTAACTGCTAACAGCTGCTGTTCTTCTTCTTTGAGTTAGCTGCTAACTGCTAACAACTACTTTTTAAATCTCCTGCCGGTTAGTTGCACACAGAACATGTCGCAAAACGTCAGACCCGTCCTGTCCCCTTTTACAAAGATTTGGCGCTGTTACCACCTCCACTGCAGCCGATCATACATTTTATACGTACAAACATGAGGTAAGAGTAACGGTGTGAAACTCTTGCCTTGACCCGACAGTTTAAAAGGAGCTTATAACTCTGACAGTGAATATTTGATAACAGCTGACCTGCTCCTCTGACTCTGTGTCTCGTGCTGTTGTTTGTAGCTGCGTAACCCATCAGATAAGTTCATCTACGCCACAGTGAAGCAGAGTTCGGTGGATATCTACTTCAGACGGCAGGTGGAGCTGAGCACCATGTACCGGCACATGGAGAAACACAACTATGAGAGCGCTGCTGAGGCCATTCAGGCCGTCAGAGACAAGTAGGCCCTTCATTCAGTCAGTAAGTTGTCCTGCACCGTAGACCGGTGTGGTCCTGACTAATTCCTGATGTTTTCCTCCTGCAGTAAACTTCATGCCTTTATCTGGGACAGCGCTGTGTTGGAGTTCGAGGCATCACAGAAGTGCGATCTAGTGACGACAGGAGAGCTGTTCTTTCGCTCCGGATTCGGGATTGGAATGAGGAAAGACAGTCCGTGGAAGCAGAACGTTTCTTTGGCCATTCTCAGGTATGAAATACCCCAATGTTGACCTACAGAGACCCGACTGAAACTCTGCTGATACCCCACAAATACCCCTCTTATACCCTTTTAATTCCCTATGGATACCCTAGTGACCCCTCTTTGGTACCCTTCAGATACCCCACTGATACCTTAGTGACGCCCCTTTGATACCCTACTGATATCCTGATGTCTATCTAATATTTTACTGATACCCTTCAGATAGCCCATTGTTTTCTTTCTGATACCCTGCTGGTACCCAGCTTATACCACCCTGATAGCCTTCTGACACACGACTTATACCCTCCTCATCTGAGATCTGACTAACACCCCACTGACAACCTATTGATATGTTGATAACCTGATGATGCCCAACAGTTATACTCCACTAATACCCTTGTGATACTCTTTTGGTGCCGTACTTATACCAGCCTCATCTGAGACCTGACTGATACCCCACTGTCTTACTCTGATACCCCACTGATATCTTTTTAGTACCCTAGCAACACCCTTATAATACCCAATACTTTGGGTTAGGGTTACCCCTCTGATTCTCTACGTGATACCCTACTGATACTTGACTGATACTCAGTTGATACCCCTCTCCTGCCCCTCATGTCCTCATACTTTATTTAACCTTAATTGTCTCTCGTCAGCTCTCATGAGAATGGCTTCATGGAGGATCTAGACAAAACATGGGTTCGATACCAGGAGTGTGACTCCAGGAGCAACGCCCCCGCTACCCTAACCTTCGAGAACATGGCAGGTAGGAAACACGCCTTCACACAGGTGGGAACGTCCTGATGTAGAGCTTTGTCTAAGTTGATCAAAGCTGTAGCTTGTTGCTTCATATGAACGTGTAAAATGCCGATTGTCTTTTTCAGGTGTGTTCATGCTGGTTGCCGGGGGCATCGTCGCCGGGATCTTCCTCATCTTTATCGAGATCGCTTACAAACGTCACAAAGACGCTCGGAGGAAACAGATGCAGCTGGCCTTTGCTGCTGTGAACGTCTGGAGGAAGAACCTGCAGGTACCACACCCTGTTCCACTGTTCTCTAACTGTACTGCAACTGTTCTCTACTGTACTGCACTCCTCTCCTGTCTCTGCTGCGTTCACTGATTTAACCTGTTCAGCTCTACTCTCTCTGCACTGCTGCTCTTCACATGATTTTATTGAACTTTATTTTATTTTGCTTCGCAGGAACAAAATGTTTGAATCAATGATATTTTCTAGATTGTGTTTATCGCTGGATGAAGGTCTTTCTGTTTGTGACTGTAATAACAACCTGTTTAATGTCATTAGTTTATATTTCAGGGAGTTTATCACCATGAACCTGTTGTAACTGCTCATATTCAACATGGAGTGGATAAGGCTGAAGGCTAAAGGTCAAAGGTTTAAGGTTGAGGTGAGTGGAACTGAGAGTTGAAGGTCATGTTGTTTGAGTTTAGTTGGATCAGTGAAGGGAGAGGACTGACTTTAGTCTTTGTAGCCACATTTTTGTTGTTGACAAACGGAGACGATAAACTAAAACCAGATGAAGGAACGGTCCAACACGCTGATCTGTTGATCTGGAGTCTGTTGACGTTTTGCTTCTGTAGTGTGGGCGGAGTTTAGGGAAATGAGAATCGTTGCTCTGATGCTCTGGACTGTTGGCAGCTGTTTGGTGTTTTTGCTTTTGTTTTGATTGATGTTGTGACGATAGATCTGGAGGTGTCTCTGAAGAAGACTTTACATATCTGGATCTGATTCTTTACGTCTTGCCTGTTGGCGACTGGCGGCTGAAGCCATTATGTTTTCAGGTTTTCAGGTAACGATGAATTGATTAGAATTTGGTGGTCACATGTCACTGTGACCTTGCAGCCATCCAATTTGAATAAATCTTAAGATTGCCTTGAGGGAATTCATTCAAATTTAGCACAAACGTCCCCTCACATTAAACATTAAACATATCGGATTTTGGTGGTCAAAGGTCACTGTGACATTGTGTGAGTCTCATTCTCGAGAACACACTATCTCAAAATTCTCATGAGGGAGTTTCTTCAAATTTGGCACAAACGTCCACCTGGACTCAACAAGAAACTTATTGGATTTTGGTGGTCAAAGGTCAAGGTCACTGTGACATTGTGTCAGTCTCATTCTCTTGAACGCAAAATCTCAAGAGGGCCTTGAGGGACTTTCCTCAAATTAGACACAAGCATCCACTTGGACTCAAGAATTAAACGATTTGAATTTGGCGGTCAAGGGTCAAATGTCAAGGTCAGTGTAACCGCACAAAACGTGTTTTTGGCCATGCTGCCAAGGGTGAGATGTTTGAGAAGCATCCATGTTTTCACAGACATGAATATAAATTGTAAGTGCAACTTGACTAATCTGCGGAGGCAAACAGCCGCAGGGCGCTGATTCTAGTTTATTTAATTCTGATTTTGGCAGCGTCTGTCCTTGTCCTGTCTTAATAATAATAAATCATCTCCTCTGATCCATAAATCAGAAGAAAGAGAAATGTCTCAGAAAAAAACAAGTCTGAATGTAAACAAGATGAAGAACTTGTCACTTTTAAAGAGGAAGAATAATAACAGGTTTAACTGAGATAAATTCATTTATTAAACACTGAGACGCTGTTATAAAACTAACAGAGATAAAGCTTCAAATGTTTCAATCAGGGATAATAAAATCATCAACAATACTTTAAATCTCTCTGTGGGAGTTCAGATAAATCAGAACAAATCTGAGCTCTCTTTCCTTTTTGGACACAAAATCATTTTCCTACAATAAAAAGAAATAAAAGCTGAATGATGTCAGAGGTCTGACATCTGCCAGACCACAGTGTGTCCCGTCTCATGAGACCAGGCTCAGAGTCTCTGCTCACAGAAATATTCATGATGTTGTTTGTAGCGTCTCTTCAGACGCAGCAGCCGTGTTTTTATCCAGACTGCGGTTCAGAGCCGTCACAGCGAGCCGAGCACTGAAGCATGATGGCAAAACCAACACGAGGCGTTTTTCCAGACCGCTTGTCGAGTTACAGGACGCTCGGTGTCCACAGGGGTTCCTCTTCCTGTCCACAAGCCTCCTGTTCGCTCCGTCAGCTGACTCACTGTCGTCACGACAACACATGCTAGAAATGAAGAGCTGCAAGAGGCTTCTGGATGACTTCCTGCTCCGAGGACAAACGCTGGAGTTACTGACGAGGGGCTCTCTTAAATATTCATGTGTTCATTATTTCAGCTGTCAAACTCTTTAATTGTGGACACATGAATGTCCCTGACTGCAGGTTTGGACTCAGCAGCAGAGAAACATCACAAAGTCATAAAATAAAAGGTTGTTTGTGTCTGTCTTAAATAAACGCAGCTGAAATGAGATGTTTCTAAAAGAACATGAACGCATCAGAGACAAAAACACATGTTTACTGACGGAGCCTTTTTATATCAGCTCATCAAATCATACGTCCGTCTGCCAGAAATCTGACAACAACACAGAGAGACGAGTCTCTGAGGACTAAAAACAGCCACTGATGATTTAAGGCTGAATTTATACAGAAATATAATCAAATTAAAACAGCGTCTAAAAATGTAAAATCTGAACCAGTCTGCACAAATATTCAGGAAAAATAACGCCACGTGGAAATACAAACAATCCAACAAACAATAACATGTTGAGACATGAAAGTGGATAAAAGTTAAGTTAAATTTTAGTGTGTGTGTGTGTGTGTGTGTGTGTGTGAGAATAATAAAGTGAGTCAGTCACATGAATAAATCAGTCGTGCAGAGACTCTCAGCTCGTCAGTGAATCAGAAACTGTCCGACATGTAACATGAGGATAAATAAACACAACATATGTGTCTCATGAATATTGATGTGAAGCTGTGAGTCACACTGATCTCAGGTCTGCTGACTGAAGAGTCGTTTCTATGTTTCAGATCAAACTTTAATGTGTTCCTGTCGGTGGCTGCTCTGAGATCAGTGGCAACACCCAGAGGACGCTGTACACGCTGTGGTACGCGACTCAGTGACACACAGAGCAGGACAGTAGAGACGTCGTTACCTCAGACTCCGCCCCTCGTCCCCTCAGACTCTGTAACGTAACATGTCCTCGTCTGTAACGTAAGGCACTCATATTTTGGGAAGCCATTTTTACTGCGCCCCCTGGTGACCTGGAGGTGAAATCAGCCTGTAGCTCCTCTTGCATCCAGCGACCCGTCTCTGACACGTCTCTGACACGTCTCTGTCACGTCTCTGACACGTCTCTGTCACGTCTCTGACACGTCTCTGTCACGTCTAAGGGGCCGTACACATGCTGCGTCTTTTGCGCCCTCAAATTCATTGTTTTCAATAAAGACGCGCAGCAGGCGAGCTCAAACGTCAGAGCGATGCTGTGCTGGAGTACACGCATTTTTCAGGGCGTGATGGCTGCACCCTGAGATAAACTAAGTTCAACTTTTGGAACACGGCACACACTGCATGTCATGTGACGAGGACCAACCAATCACAGCCCTCAGATATCTGTCCTGTAAATATCAGTGTGTGATGAATATGGAGGAGGAGTTGATCATGTTAGTGCAGAGCTGTCAGAGCGTCACGTCTGTCCCACAGACACACAGGAAGTAGATCAGCTCTGACCTCAGGGTTTCAGGTAAACAGGCTATACCTTGCTTGTTATGGTTGCTTAGCAACCTCAGACACAACCTGCCGCCAAGCTCTTGAGATCTGGAACAGAAGAGGCACAAAGGTAGCGCCCTGCACCGACCTCATGTTTCCCAGGTGGTTAAAGACGCAGTGTGTGTACGGCCCCTAATGACGGCGCTGGATGCAGGAAGAACCACAGATACTCAGCGTGCTCCGTCAGTCCAGCATCAGAACTGGTGAACTGTCCCTTTAATACGTTCAGCTTCACCTGCATGATGTCACGACTGAGACACTAACTGTCTCCTGTGGACATCGTCTCATCGTCTCCTAATCTGCACAGAAACACAGACGATAACTTTAATGGCCGGCGGCAGACGACCTCGTGTCTCCTTGAGAAATAAGTGCGTCGTTAAAGAAGCTGCAGAGCTCATAAAGATTAAATCAAACTTTATTGTTCTCTGCAGACGAACACAGAGCGTCACAGCTCAGCACAGGAAATATACACAAACTAAACTCACACAGAGAGTTTGGAGTCGAGCTGCTGCTGTCGTCATAATAAAGACATCAATAATAATTCATCATAAAATAATGAAACAATATTTTAACTTCATTATTCAGCGGCAGCTTCCTGAACCAGACCAGTGAGACTGACTGAAATATAACGTGACAGAAACTTTAATAAAGTGACCAGAGTGAGCGCTCAGAGACACTCGCACACGTTACAGAAACATGACGCTGAGGAAGAAGAAGAAGAAGAAGGTGAGAGGACAGACGGACTGATGACAGAGCTCTTTGGTTAAAGTGAGTTATAGCAGCTTCCTGTTGAATATTAATGAGGTGACGACAGAGTGCTGCAGAGCTGATGACATCACACTGCAGATGGACCAATAAAAACACAGACTGACTTTAAATCAGCTGTTAAAGTCTCAGAGAGACAGAGGACGTCCGAATGCTGAGGTCATAATGCAGCACTGACCAGAGCAGAGCAGAGCAGAGCAGAGCAGAGCAGAGCAGGGGGGGTCGGTCAGTGTCCCTTAACTGTGAGGGAAAAGTCCTTAAGTGATGTAGAAACACAGAACTTCTTCATTGACCCAAAGAGAGGACATTATAAAACATCTAAGAGAAGAAAATCTTAAACTAGAGAGTCGTTTGTTTAATGACGGCAGGTTCACTCATTTACACACAGATGTGATGCTAAAGTCTGAAGAACTGAACAGCTTCATACATATAGAACATAACCCTTTGGAGGAGGAGCTGCAGAGTCAAAAACAAGATTTAAGGGGATTTATGACGAAACTTCTCCTGGTTAGAATTCATTCAGTGTCCAGGAGCTGGATTATCCTCAGAGGTCTCTTCCTCTCAGAAACACACACATCAAACACCTTAGCTTCTCTCCCTAAGTATGACACTTAGGGGAGGCTTAACTTCCCCTTATCTAAGGGACTTACTTAAAGGTGTTGAAGGGAATCTCCTGAAATGCAACCTTAGTTATGGAAAAACAATAAGGCATTTACTGCAGTGAGACAGATTTTAGTGTCCATGTGTGCTTGTGATACCTAAGGTGTTTTGTGCAACAGTTTAACTAAGTTTAAGGGATTTCTTAAGTATAAACCCAAAATAAGGCAAAAACCTTAAATACTTATGTGAACAGTTTACAAAAACCTGAGGGAAAAGACTTAAGGGTGTTGTGTCTTTTATTTTAAGGAAGCCTTAACTCTTTAAGGGGAATCTTAACCCAGTAAAAACCCTTAATGAAGACGTTTCACATTAAAATAATCAGAAATTATCAGACGCTGCGTCACAGAGGAGCTGACGTGAACACATGAATGTCTCTATCTAGAGTCAGTGTTTGGTTTGTCCGTTCTGGGCTACTGTAGAAACATGGTGGTGCAACATGGTGATCTCTGTAGACGAGGACCTGCTCCCTGTGGAGATATAAACGTAACCCAGAACACTACCATTAGATTAGATTATAATCTGAAACACTGGAGCTTTAAATGAGTCCATGAATAAATTAATAAATTAATAAATATTCAATTAAATGAACCAAAAATATTCAAAATGAATGTAGACATTAATCAAGTCATAAAATGTGTTTAATTTGCTTCTTTATGTTTTTGGTTTTGTATATTTTTTATATTTAATTTCACCATTTTTTATTTTTAGTTATTTTTTATTTAATTTAAATATATTTTTGAATGTATTCATTTTTGTTTATGTATTTTTTTTATATATGTATTTTTTCTTTGCATTTCCAACATAATTTATTCAGTTTTTTATTTTCTTTCCTGTTTCATTATGTCAATGAGCAGGCTGTCATTCAAAGTGTGTCTACATTTATTTTTAAGATTATTTTTGGCATATTAAATGGAATATTAATTAAATTATTGAGTCATTTAATTGATGCTGGCAGCCTCTGTCCTCCACAGGAAGCTGCTGTGTGTATCCAGATGTTGTGCAGCCTCGTCAGCAGCTGCATCCTGTCTGACAGAAACACATTAATAATCATGTCTGCTGGATTAGCACTTCAAACGTTAGCAGCTAAAGGCTAGCAGCTAGCGCAGGGTGATTAGCACTTCAAACAGCTGTGTCGTGAGGCGAGACGTCAGCAGAGCAGCTCTGAGAGGAGCCACAGATACAGGAGGAGGCCTCGGTCCTCCAGGAGCAGGGACAGAGGAGGAGCAGCGTTGTTGATGGATTATGATCCACGACCTGTCAGAACGATACAGAATAATGTTCAGTCACCCAGCGAGTGTGTATCTGTAGATGATGAGCAGATTGTGTTCTGGTGGTCAAAGCTGCGGTCAGACAGGACGGAGGTGAAACCTTCACTTTAATCCAACTCCTCGTCAGGACGGAGAGATGAAGAGGAGGCAGAGATGCTGCAGGATCTTCATCACTCATTGAAATATGAACACACACACATATCAAACACATGTTGACATCACTCAGTGTGACGTCAGCTTCTTGATGATGTCATTATCTCTGATGTCTGACTCACTGGATGTCGACTGTAACTGTGAACATACATTTGGAGTTCTCCCTTCACTCCACACTCTGCATTGTGTTACTGTTTTCAAACTCCTCCGAGCAACAACTGTCACACAGACACACACTCACACACACACACACACACACACACACAGTGACAGGCTTTGAAGAAGATTTGGATCATGAATTAAGACATGCAGCTTTTTGCTTTCAGTAAATTGTACAATGAATAAAACAACCTGTGAATGCAGCACAGACTCCGTCTCACAGGACGCTCATGTCTGATGTTGATCTGTCATCGGTCGAGGAAATAATTTGCCACGTCTTTCCAAACGTCTCCAGTCAAACTAAACCTCAATGAAATCCTTTTTGCTCCGGACTTCTGATCTCGGACTCTCCGCCAGATCAGCAAGTTTTCTGTTGCTGCTGTGGAAGGAGCAGCTCTCCTCCTGCAGAGTCTGCCCAGTTAGCATGAGCTAACACAGCAGCAGTGCTAACATCCAACACTCACACCAACCATTAACAACCATTAGGTAACATTAGCCATTTGATGCTAACAGTTAGCCCTGTCACTGTGTGTCTGCCTGACAGTATTCTGCAGGGATGCAGTCGATGCATTCTGGGCTTAGCTCCGCCCAGGACAATTGTGATTGGTTTAGAGGAACAAAAACAAGGCAGAGCGTGCTGACACAGTGCTGTGGAGAAAGCGTCCATAAATCCACTCAGAAAGAATAAAAACAGAACTTCACCTGAGAGTCATCGTGTTTTTAAGTTTCCTTCAGGATCTCAGTGATCCAGTGTCTGAACATGGAGCTGCTAACAGATGATTCATCCAACCTTTAAAGGAGCTATATGTAAGAAATCTAAAGCAAATAGTCGTAAAATCCTCCTAATATGTATGTTCATATAACATACTGATCTCACCGACAACAATAGTACAGCCAGAATATTCGCACTTAAAAAACATTTTTACGGTCCGCAAATCATGTTTATGATTTGAATTTGTGTTTTGGCCTGTTGCGCCACCCACCGCCGTCTACCAGTCACACAGTCAGTAGAGTCTCAGCATCAGTTACAGTTACGACTGAGCTACAGCAGCACGGCAAGCAGCATTAGCAGTGTCCCGGTACATAGCATTAGCAGCCAGCTCCTCCTCAGCTGTATCCCGGCAGCAGCGTTAGCAGCAGAGAAGCCGGACTTGCTCGAACGGTCCTCTGGAAAACTGAAGATCAAGGACGCGGTGACGCGGCCCTGCCACAGCAGCCGCCCGTGGGCAAACAAATCAGTCTCCAGCGTGCTGCTGTCCAGCAACCTCGAATCTGTAGGGGAGGGGGGGCGGATACGACTCGCGGCAGTATTTTGAATTTGAGTGCAGTAACCTTTTTGGCCACATTCTTACATACAGCACCTTTAATGGAGATCACTTTGACTGAATGGAAATATATACAACAAAGAAGTAATGCCCTGTTACTGCTGTAGCTAGTTAGCTAGACATGCTAACATTAGCAGCTTACATCATAGCGTACCAACACACAGTTTAATGTGTTTCTTTATCTTTAGCTACTCGACCACAGAAGCTATAAACTGAGCTCAGCTATGATTGAACGGTTAATTTAACAGCTGTGAACCACCAGAATACAAAGTGTGCATCATCTGTTAGCTCGTTAGCTACTGTTAGCATATCATATCTACTGTTAGCATAGCTCACGCCTTGTGTTGATAAGTGCGATGCTATCAGACTTGTTAGCATGTCTTCCTTTATATTTCTGTTGAAGTCAGCTGGAGCTTCAGTCTGACACTGGTCTTTAGTGTTATTCTTTTTTATTCTAATATAACCGTGAGTTTCAGTTCATGTCATCAATACCTGTAAGCTACAGGGTTAAGGTGGTATTTTGTGTAGTTAAGGTGGTACTTTGGAGGGTTTGGAGTGATAAAGTGGTATTTTAAAAGTTTAAGGTGGTATTTTTGAGGATTAAAGTGGAGTTGCAAGGATCAAGGCGGTATCTTGGAGGGGTAATGTGATATTTTGCAGAGTGAAGGTGGTATCTTGGAAGTTTAAGGTGGTATTTGATACTAGCTGCAGATGTGAATAATATTTCAGTGTTCATGGTGTATTTTTTATTTCTCACTAAATGATCAAAGTCTTCCACTATTGTGTCTCTGACGAACTTTAATCTTTGACAGATGTTAAAATCTGTTTAATCTCTGAGTTCATGATCAATGTGTTTGATTGATTTTGTTTTTTTTCCATTTCAAACTGAATCCAAATCAGGGCTGGATATTTAGAACAAACTCAGTCAGGTTAAATATGTGTGTTGATATAAAGTATTCTGTATTTGTCTTCAGGTCCCGTGTGTTGACTCAAACCAGCAGTCCGTCAGCGTATGATCATAATAATCAAACGTACAGAAGATATATTCACTAAGAGTTATAATAATTGCACATATCGTTAATGAGTTATATCCAATTAACGCCAATTCTCAGAGCGGCAGAGCGCACTCTGACACAAACTGGAGCGCTGATAAATTGGGAGCGCTGTCTGAATGTAGCGTTGGGTTATCCAGAGCAGCGCACTCTCAGAGTGGCAGAGCGCACTCTGGACACTCTGTCTGTGGAGACGGAGCAGCAGAGCGCCGAGCGGAGTGAATGTGTGATTAACTTAACCGTTGGTTCATTCATGTAGAAATATAACGCTGCGTTTCTTCCACCAACA
>NC_065513.1:44429386-44469618 GCF_006386435.1 Epinephelus moara
ACACACACACACACACACACACACACACACACACACTCCAGGTGAGATGGCATTATAGCAGCAGACTGTTGTTATAATGATCTGATGACACGTCATCACTCATCCCCCCTCTTTGCCCCCCCGTCCCCCCCCCCCCTCTGCTTCCTGTGACATACTTCCTGTTGTGTTTCTGTGTTTGAGCCTCACGTTGTTGTTGATCTGTGTGTGTTTGTGGCTGTTGACAGTAAAACAGAGTGATGCTGTTTTACTGAAACATCATCTCATCTGAAACACACACAGACACACACACACACACACACACACACACAGACACACACACACACACACACAGAGTCAACATTAATATAATAATGAAGTCAGTAGCATCAGTGTTACAGTGACACACTGACCACAGCAGGGACTGTTCTTTATCTAAATGAGTTATTAGATTTTAAAACTGACCCTTTGATGTTTGAAAGGTAAAAGTACAAACAGTTTATTTTTGGACAAATATTAAAAGAGACGCAGAACAAAGTGATTTTATGAAATATCTTAAGATCTCACATGGTCACAGTTTGTTTTACCTGACGGAAGCGTTTGTCGCATACGATGTGTTAAAGTACCGTCAGATATTTGAAAATCCAATGATAATTTGTGTTTTTACAGTTTGACTGATAGATGGGGTCATTTTTGGGGATTTTCAAAGAAAACGTGCAAGTTTGAAAGAAATGTTTTATTTAAAATTATTTTCTTTTGTTTTTTTTGGTGTTTTGTTTTGTTTTGTTTTTTAAATGTAAAGTTTTTGGCTGTGCTGATCGGTTATAATTTGGTGATTTGAAGACATTTATTTATTTAACATTTCTGGCTGCGATTAATTTTGCAATTTTGGCAAATATTTAAAAAAATTCCTGCGTGTTTGGAAGGCGCGTTTTTATTTGTTTGTTTGTTTTTTTAATTTGTAGTTTTGGCTGTAATAAATTGTGTAATTTTGGCAAGAAAAAAAAGCTTCCTGTGGAGTGGAGGGCAAGTTTTTATTATTTAAAAAAAAAAAAATCGTTTAAATTTTTTTTTCTTTTATTTACAGTTCCTGGCTGTGATAAATGACATCATTTAGGGGTGAGGTTTCTTTTTTTGAAAATTCTGATTTTTAAAAAAAATGTTTCCACATTTTTCAAAAAAAGAGAATTTTTTTATTTTAATACACAGTTTCAGTGATTTTGGTGTTTTGAAGCCACGTTTCCTTAAAAAAAAAAAAACATCAAAGCATTTTTAAATTTCTTTTTAAATGAACAGTTCCTAGCTTTGATAAACATAAATAAAGTTTGGCACTTTTTAAAGAGAACATGTTTCTGACCCGCCCACACGTTCAGACACATGTTCTCTTTAAACATTCTAAAAACAAAATCTTATATTATTTTGTTTTTAGTAGATTATTCATTTTTTCTTTAAACTTCTGTGGAAAAATAAATACAAAATACAACCAAAATAAAAAAACACAATTCTCTCCCCGTGTTTAAAAATGATTTGACATACCCCCCCCCCCCCCCCATAAATAAGGAACAGTCCCTTAACACACTATTACATTAGAAACTTCAGTTATTAGCTACGCTGCACAGTAATATACTTTATTATACCACATGATATGACATGATATGACATGATATGACATGACAGTGCACACAGAGGTGTGAGTGTGGCTGTAGCGATGTGTGTGCGCAGCTGTGTGTTAATGTGTGTGTGCACCTATCGTATCATTTATTTTAGGATAGGAAAAGTAGAGCAGAGCCCGAGTCCAAACCCTCTTTTAGGTCCATCACTTCGACCTCCGACCTCAAACGCCGTAGGGCCTCCGGGGACGCCACGGTAAGGAGATGAAGACCTCCTACTCCTCCTCCTCCTGTCCTCCCCCTCCTCCTCCCCCCCATCCTCCTCTTCATCCTCATCCTCCTGAGTTTACTTTCATATTTGTGTCTCTCTCCTCATTTCTTCAGTTTGTCTCCTTTTATTTCAGTTCTCTTCGTCACATTTTGTTTCTTCCATCAAAATGAATTTTTCCATGTCTTTATTCTCGTCATCTCCTCCTCTCCTCACCTGTTTCCTCATCTCCTCTCCTCACTTGTTTCCTTTCTTTCCCAGCTCCATCATCTCCTTGCTGACTCATCAGGCCACCCGTCTGTCAGTCAGCTCTCTTTATCTTCTCGCCTCCATCAGCTCATCTGTCCCACAGACAGACAGACAGACAGACAGACAGACAGACAGACAGATGGACAGACAGGGTTCCTGTTGTTGCCGTCAGGGTTTTATTTTACACTGCGAGTCGTCCTCTTGCAAAGGAGAAGTGAAGAGGGTCAGACTGTGTGGTCTCTACTTTCTGTTTGTGTCCTTCGTCCTGTCTCTGTTTGTGTCCTGTTGTTTGTCTCGGTCTTGTCTTTTTCCTCTCGTCCTTCCTCTCCTGTCATCTCTCTGTCCCTTCATCTCACCGTCACTGTCGCTGAAACAAAGCGTCTTTGATTCTTGTCTCGTCCTCGCAGGTCGTCCAGCAGAGACTCATTCCTCTCCTCTAACTCGTCTCGTTTTCAGCGTCCTGACGGTTTTAGGAGCCGTGTGAATTAAAGCTGTCAGAGCCCATGATGCCTCTGGGCCTAAACGGCGGCTAATAAACGACTCTTGTTTCAGCAGTGGAGTCTCTGCCGGAGTCGAGCTCGTCACTGTCGACGCTTCTGGCTTCACTTTCTTCTTTTCAGCTTCACTTTGAAGAACTTGTGTTTGTTTGTGATTTTAGTTTCTTCAAACTCAGAGTTTCTCGTGCACTCTTAGAAAAGCTGTTGGGCCTCAATCAGAGACACTTTGACTGTGATGACGTCTTTTGTAAGAGTGCAGCTCTGAGATCTGAAATGTGACCACACTTGTGTGTTTGTGTTTGAACTCCACAGCTGTCGACTGTTTTGCATCCCCTCTGCCTGCAGACACTCTGTTGGTTTAATGTGAAGGGAGTCTGAATGGACTAGGGAGTCCAAAGAGTCTTTTCTCAGGCAGCTGGTAGTCAACATGGAGACAGATTTGTGTTGCAGCTCAGTCAGAGTGTTCAGCAGCAGCAGCAGCAGACAGTCTGCTGTGTGACCACTCAGGGCTGGGGGGGGGGGGGGGGGGGTCAACTCATTTCTCTTTGTGCTCATCTCTCTTTATTTTCTATATGAGTGTTTTTCTCTCTCAGTGGATTTGAATGGTGTCCAGACTACATGCTGTACTACACACACACTGCCTCTGTCCTCCTCTGCAAGCACGACCGACCTTTAGACTGAACGCACACTTCCTGTTCAGCCCAGCACAGGAACCAATCAGCTGTCAGCTGACCTCCACTCAATTATTCATGGCAACAGTGAAAAGAGTCCAGAGTGACCGACAACCCAAAAACATCCAGTTTACTGAGACATAAAGAATCACCTCTGCTCCAACAATCAGTCAGCTGATAATAACAATAAACTTTATTTAAACCTTATCTCTCTTTCAAAGTGCGTCACAATAAAAAACAGAATGAAATGAATTCAGACACCAGGCCACAGTGAAACAGCTCGTTCTCACTCCAAACTCGACAAACTCCGCCTCCATGTCAGTGATGTCAGCGCCTGACACAGACCAAGGCATCTGTCACAGCGGTTTGATACGCACCAGTCAACTGCTGTTATATAAAGAGGGAGAAAGTCTGTGTATTGAGGTGGACGGGTCAAACAAAGCCCAGACTGTCATCTGTTTGTTTCCTGTGTGAGTTTGCACAACACGTTTACTCTCAGGTAAATAAATAAATAAAGACACCTTGAGCCTTGAATTTTAAGACTTGATGTTTGTTTCTAAATCTGACCACCACTGTTTGCATCTAATGAGCAGAAACTGGACATTTACTGTGAAAAGGGAAGTTTATTTTGAAAAGACAAAGTGCACGTGATGAGTGTAACGTCTGAAACTGACACAGGAGGAAATCTAACGTGTTATATGTCGGTCCACTAACAGAGCGGCGGTGTGTGACGAGTTGGGATGAGAACGTGTCGGTAGAAACATGATAAAAATTTTGGGAACAACCCTTTAAACTGGTGAACCTGGGATATCGACCAGTACAGAGTTCTGGTCAGAGAACAAACAGTCATCAGACTCATCAAACTCTGTACTGGCAGAATGAGAAACTTTACAGGCTGCAGCGTAGAAACGAATCAGAAACATACAAATATACACGACTGAGTTATTATTATTATTATTATTTATATTATCATTGGTTAGTTACCAATAACCAACATTAACTTAACTGGGACAGTGACGTCACACAGAAAACACAAACAGCAGATTCACAGTCATAATAATGCAGACAGTCAGCTCAACATGAGGCTGATATTTAAACAGCTTCATAGCTGCAACAAACAAACAAACAAACAAACAAACACAAACTACAGAGAAATAATTTAATTAATTTCACCATGTAAACAGCATGGTTTTTAAAAAAAAAAAAAAAAAAAAAATGGATTTAAAAGACGAGACAAGGTTTGTGTCCCTGATCCCAAAGTCTAACAGCTGTGTGGACGATAAGGAGTGACACATCTGAGGGGATGTAAGGCGACACTCAGCCCCTCCAGGACGATGTCATTACAACACTTCCTGTAAATTCAGCCAATCCCCATGAATTCTGTACAACCTCGAAATTCCATCCAGTCACCTTCAACTTTACAGCAAATTTAACTTTTTAGATCAGGTAAGATCTCTTTACATTGTCAACCAGCTGCTCTCTGTCTCTGTAGCGCCTTTTACACTTCCTGTTCAGGGCAGATATATCGCGCCATTATTCCACCTCGTTGTTCTGTATATATGGTACGATTGAGGAATGCAGGGACAGTCGTCTCACCTGTAATCCACCACAGCAGGGTCGTAACAGCGCTGAAATGGTGTCTGTATAAACAGAACAGCCGGCAGGACGGGACAGGTGTAATGTTTTAATGACCTGCTACTTGTGTGACCCACTGCAGGAGATTTAAGTAGCTGTTAGCAGTTAGCAGCTAGCTCAAAGAAGAATAACAGCAGCTGTTAGCAGTTAGCAGCTAACTCAAAGAAGAAGAACAGCAGCTGTTAGCAGTTAGCAGCTAGCTCAAAGAAGAATAACAGCAGCTGTTAGCAGCTAACTCAAAGAAGAAGAACAGCAGCTGTTAGCAGTTAGCAGCAAACTGAAAGAAGAAGAACAGCAGCTGTTAGCAGTTAGCAGCTAGCTGAAAGAAGAAGAACAGCAGCTGTTAGCAGTTAGCAGGTAGCTCAAAGAAGAATAACAGCAGCTGTTAGCAGTTAGCAGCTAACTGAAAGAAGAAGAACAGCAGCTGTTAGCAGTTAGCAGCTAGCTCATCAATGACATGTGATGTCATTGTTATTGTTTATAAAGAGCTGCTGACACATATGTTATATGTCACACTAGAGGCCAACACTGTTGTGTTACATGTCATGCCTCTTTTGACTGTGTGATGTCATCCTGCTGTCTGTAAACACACACTGGAGTGAAATGATGCCGCCGTGCTTTGGTTCTGTGTAAAACACAAAGGGGGCATAAAGACAGGACTCTATAGCGCCACCTCTGTGTGGCTGCTGTTCATCATGAGTCTGCAGCTGCACCTGGGACAGGGTCACACACACAGTGACAGGGCTAACTGTTAGCATCACACTGCTAACGTGGATGTTAACCGCTGCTGTGAGGTTTCTGTCCGAGAAGCAAAATATGACGAGTCGTGACGAGATGACGTTGTGCTGTGTTAGCTCGTGCTAACATGACAGAGGGAGAGAGCTGCTGACAGAGACGATCCTTCACTGCACTGAACGGCATTAACAGCTGATTGGCTGTTGAAACAGGTGACGTGCTTTAAAACCAGCTGTCGGCCATTTGACCAGCTGAGTGTCAGGTGACATCATCAGCCGGCTTGAGTCGAGCTCAGACCGGCCAGTTCACACTGCTGACACTTTTCTCTGTGATGTTCTGAAATGGTTTCATCTCGTCAACAATCTTTGGTCTGAACTTCAGGCGTCAGTTATACGTCAGAATCTGTTCTAAACACAACAGGAAGTCAGGATCAGTGTTTGTGAACCTGAGTCAGAACCCTGCAGCAGAGTTTAGACAGGAGAGGAGTTTTCACTGATGCCAGAGAGAGCAGAGTTACAGGAGTTTAGAGGAGTCGTTCTAAAACAAAAACAGTTTCCAGATTATTGGTGTCAAGAAAAATTTTAATCTTTGAAATGTTTCTGAGATTATCATCGATCAGCTGACTTTAACAAACTGAAGCTGCGACTGATTAAATATCAAGTTCCTCCGTACACAAACACAAATGTTTAACCATGCTGGAACTATTTCCTGATGAACAACAGCGTATCTCTCCGCCCAGGGCTAATGTGCAGTGTCTCCTCTGTTGAGGTTCAGTTAGTGAGCTCAGGGTTTGGTCTCTCACAGGACGACTCATCCTGCTGAGATCTGACTCTGCTGTTTACAGGATGTTATCAGGGATTAGTTTGTTGTTGTTTTCTTATCTGAACAGCTCAACAGCAAACAGGTAAACACAGGTAAACACAGATAAACACTAACAACAGCTGAATACAGTCAGGATGAGCTGCTGCTGCTCGGCAGCTGCAAAAATAAAAAGCTCCCATAAAACCAGCAGCAGCACTGACCTGTCACATCAGGCTGGATGACTCTGGATGGAAACTGAAGTTAAAGGAACAGTTCAGAGTTTTGGAAGCGAGGCTGTATGATGCACTGACCCACAGTCAGTGTGGAGTGCTGCAACAGGGCGAGAGTTTCATGGTACGGTAACGTCTCAGAAAATGCCACGGTATCACAGAGGTGATGTCATCATCAGTCAGAACGATCCTCACAGGACTGAAACTGAAACATTTGTTCATGAAGTTTGGTTAAAAAGTCTTTTAGAAAATAACTCAAAGAAGAGATTCAACGTCCGGTCCAGCAAATGTGCACTAACACTAAATGAGTCATGCTTGGTCAGGACAGAGCTGGTTCAGCTGCAGGAACTCTTCAACATGGTTTCCATCCAGACACGATTATAAAACCTCTGCAGCTCAGAGACTGTACATTAACATAGTGTTCTCCACATGCTGCTCAATTATTCCCACATCTGTTTCCATGGTAACCAACAGAATATCAATACAAGTTCAACAGAGCTGCAGCAAACAAAGACACATCACCGACAGAACAGAGACTGAAGACGTCTCACTCACATGAACCCAACATGAAACTGCTCCTCCCTCAGTCCGTCCGTCCGTCCGTCCTGATGCTGCTCAGACAGACAGACATCTCATGTGGCAGATCACATTTTATTTAACCAGAAAAATCTCTTCTTCCAGCGTGTCCTGGTCACAGCGACGTCACTGGTGCTTCACACGACATTAACGATGAATGTAACGTCAGTGTCTCAGGCTCTGTGTCCACATGGCGGCAGGGCGCCGCGCTGCGCTTCATCTCAGCACCTCGTAACAAGCAATCACAGCATTTTTTTTAATGACGCGCTACTCATGGGTTTCGTTTCTATGACAACAACAATATTGACGTTAGCTAGGTAGCTAACATGACGCTACATGATCAGAGTGTTAATTGAGGCCAGTAAACATGCTGCGTCTTTAACCGCCTGGGAAACACGGGGACGGGCGCTGGATGCTGCTCAGTGACAACTTTCAAGAGCTTGCGGCAGGCTGCATCTGAGGTTGCTAAGCAACCATAACCAGCGCCAAGTCATTGCCTATTTACCTGAAATCAGTGCAGAGTGCAGACGTCTTCGTGTATTTTGAGTTACATTCAGTCTCATTTATTCACCACGGTGTCACAGTGTGTCAGGGCTCAGAGGGCCATGGCGTTGGTGAGTTTGTCTTGTACTCAAAGTGGGCATGGTTTGTAGGGGCGTGTCCTGTAGGCTACATCGTAATGTGTCTGAAACGATATGTCTCCGTTAGATGCATACAGTCTGTTTCACAATAAACTTGCGTCAGTAAAACAACTCTTATTTACGTTTATTTCCTCGTGCAACAAAAGCACGTTGCAACCACTGATGTCTAACGCCAACTCCAGTGCGACGTGAAATACTGACGTGAGATGATGATGTTTTGTCGTTGGTTTTAATTGGTCTTCCATCTGTCTCATACCGACATCATCTTCACATAGAATAACAATATTTAGTTGTTAAGTTACGGAGAGCAAAACAACACAAACAGCAGCACGTCACAATGTTCAGGCTGTTCTCATAAATGTGTCATATGTTTTCCTACAAAAAGCAATGCACACAAATTCGTACGTATCCCATGTATTTTGAAAGGCTGTGATCATGTGACCAATGAGCTGACGGCAGTAAACAAGGAAGCAGTCCATTTTACGGGTCGTCCTCACCGTGTGTCTTTTCCTAACTTCAGTAACTTTACACTAATTACGTAACTGTACGTTCAGGACGTTATTCGTGGGGCACAAATTCTTAGGATGTCATCCAAACCATTCTACAAGAATATGTCGTAACATCTCAGGACGGACGGTAGCTAAAGCCGCAGTAGTGATGTCACCAGTGCCAAGATTTTAAACTAGAAGTGCTCAGAGCAGCCGCACAAAAAAAGGGGGAGCGCTCTGAAAAAGGCCCTGAGTGTGGCGTTCCTTCTGTACACGCCACAGACAAACTCTCCTCAGTGGGAACGACTGAACAAAGACGCTGGCGCTGAGAGAAAAGACGTAATGTGGACAAAGACCCTCAGTCACAGAGAGCGTAAACATGTGTGTGAATTTTATTAATATCTTATAATATTTATTTTATTTCTTTCTTTCATCCACCCTGCTCATTAGTTTCACATGTAAACATCCACACGAATAAATAAATCAATGAATAGATAAATTCCTAAGTAAAAACACAAATAAATGAATAAATAAATAACATATAAATAAATAAACATGCCTGTTTCAAGAAAAAAAAATATGATGAAATAATAAATTAATAAAATAAAACATTTTCAGAGAAACTGTGAAATCAGGTCAAATCAGATGTCGGCCATCTTGGCTCAGAGGTCGGCTTCACTCTGTGTGTGTGTGTGTGTGAGAATAATAGAGGTGTGTGTGTGTGTGTTGAATTAATGTGTGTGTTTCCTCTCTTCTCTCTCTTTCTGTGTGTCCCTCTCTCTGCAGCCGTACCCGACTGACATCACCGGACAGCTCAACCTATCAGATCCCTCCGTCAGCACGGTGGTCTGAGAGCGACCCAGAGAGAGCTACACTGCTGCTGCTGAGCCACACACACACAGAGACACACACACACACACACACACAGGCCCTCTGGACAAACACACACACGTCATATGATATAAACACATGAAACACACAGATGGACAGACTGAGCGTCCTCTGAGACAGGAAGTAGAATATGATGACATCAGGACTTTTGGACAGCATCATACTGTGCAAACACACACACATACACACACACCATCTGTCATCTCAACCCTACACACACACACACACACACACACACACACACACACACACTCGCCTTGCTCTGCTTGTAGCCGTCGGCCTCATCCACCCAGAGGGTCTTTTATTTTGAAAGAACTGTCTCTGATAGGTTTTATTTTGGTTGATGTCTTTGATGTTGTACAGTTTCCTGTTTCCTGTTTCCTGTCCGTCACGCCGACCCATCTATCCTCCGATTCTTGCCGGAAACTCGAGCTCCAGCCCGCAAACACACCTGCCGATCGATCGGGAACCTATTGATCGATCAGGAACTTGTTGATCGATCGGGGAACCCGTCGGTCGATCGGGGACCAGATCACGGTTCAGAGCGTGGTGGGTGGGCGGAGCCTCTGGGACAGGAAGCGTTTTCTTTAACGCGTCCTGCGTCACTGAGCCAGACGGTGGGGAGCCATCAGCGCTGAGGCTCATGGGTAATGAAGTCCTGGTTCAGTGAGTCAGGAGGAAACTTTGTTTGAACCAACAGTCAGCATTTATCAGACGTATATAAAGAGTTAATAAACAGATTATTACACAATGATTTCTGCAGATATGACGACTTTTTGTTGTTTATTGTGTTTATTTATGAGGTGTTTATTTATAAACATTCTTCACCCTCATAAACAAAGTGATGAAGATGATGAGGAGCAGCTGTAGAGATATGACTCATCTGATCTGAAGTCTTTATATCTGCTGTGTTATAAACTGTTTATTAACTGTTATACTGCTTATAAATGCTGAACAGAGAGGTTAAAGTTCAACTCATCAATAATAAACATTATTACAAAGGAAATGATCCCACCTTTGAATATTTAAGAAATTATTTTCATTATTTTCAAACATTTAAAAATCTACATTTATGATTTTATGATTTAATATAAAGTCCTGAGAGATGTTTCAGATGCACACAGAACAATAAGGTCTTCACACTTCATCATCTCAATGTGACAAAACTAATAATAATAATAATAATAATAATAATATTTGATCTGTTTTCACACTGATGTCAGAAACATGTTGAAATTCTCTGTTTGACATGAAAACAAGTCAATCAGCTGATCGCTCTCGTCACAGTTTCAGTTTCAGTGTGAAGCAGCTGAAGCTTTTATAAAACACTTTCTACATGAAATAAACACACAGCTGTAAAACAACGTATTGATCACAGATCAGATTTATTTTCATCAGCAGCTGATTCAGATATTTCTGACATGTCTGCGTTTACTTCCTGTTAAACGAACCTTCGACTCATGAACGTGTGTGACAGGTGTTCTGTCGCCCACCTGAACCTCAGCGTTCATGACATCCTGAGAGATGAAGGTGAGACGCTTCAGCTGAAACACGTAGAGCAGGTCATGTGATATCCTGCGAGTTTGTGCTCAACGAATGACGTTACGTCCCAACGTACAGTCACGTAAATAACATGAAGTTACGATAGGTCAGGGTTAGGAAGGGAAACACGGGACATGTACGAATTTCAGTGCGTTGCTTTTCGTAGGAAAACATACAAAACATTAGTGACTGAAAACACTCAGAAGAAAATGATTTTTGTTTTCATGCAGCACTCAGTTCAGAGACTTTGGGCTCTTATTGCTTCCATAGGTTTTTTGGCCTCGTACAAAGAAACAGTTCAACACACACTCAGGTTTATTTTAGTTCAGTTATCTGTTTGGAAATTCATGCAAATCACCACATGTTTAATTATATAATCACTTATTTGTAAATTTAAACATTAATTTCAGAAAACTTGTGATAAAAAAAAAATGTCTTAATGTGAGAAGTCTCAGAGTTCATTATAACTCATCTCACACAGGAGAAGCACCAGACTAAGCCTCACACACACACACACACACACGCACGCACACACACACACACAGACACACACACACACACACACACACACACACACACAGACGCTCTGTCACAACTCTCAGTTTATGGTTTAAAACTAATGAGCAGTAAACTCTTCGTACTGATCCGTCCCCAGGTCTCACTGTGTAATCTGTAACTCAAACACAGTTCTTTAGTTCTTCATATCAGGAGGAAACAGGAGCCTGCAGACAGGAGACCGTTGTTTTAATTTGGTGTACTCAGGTTTTTGTTTGTTTTTTATTCTTATCACAAAAAATGTCCTTTTTTCATTTTTGGATTTTGTTTTGTTTCTTTTGTTATTTTAGAAATGAATAAGAGATGATCCAGTGACACCTCGACCATGACAGCGTCAGCGGGTTTTGTTTGTCAGATTAATTTTTATTTTAAACTCCTTTGATTCTTTTGGTCTGACGACAGTTACAGAGTGAAGGAATATGAATAACTTGCAGGATAATCCAGGAGCAGACACATAATCTGAGGAGCCAGCGACCTGCTTTAGACATCTGAAGAACCTAAATGTGTGAGCACACCGGCCTGGTGAAAGAGACGGGGCGTTTAATTTGAGTTTTACAGTTTGTTAGAATTTGATTTTGGAGACAGAACGTTTCTGTTTTCTAAATAAAAAAGTCCCAAAACGTAAAATAACTATAAACACCATGTTGATGTCAGTAAGTTGTCTCAGAGTAAGAATATATAATAAATGTCAGAAAGAACCAAATCATTCCAAGATGGCGGTGTAACAGGTTTTGTTCCTAACGTTCAAAAGAATAAAGTAACAAAAAAACACGTATGTTTGTACGTCACGTGCTCTCGCAAAAGCCACATGGTTGCCGTGAAGCGAGTTGAACACGAAGACTTTTTAACGTTTGTTGACTTTTTCAGCTCTTCATCAAGTTCAGTGCTTCTTCTTTCTTTCAGTTCTTCCTCCTCCGACCTGTCCGTCTCTCAAACACTTATCCACAACCAGGAAATCAGAATTCACAATTAAACCTGAGACTTTAAACCAGCAGTGAACTGTCGCATAATAAAAGTGTAACGAGGTCACAGCTGTGTGTTTATGGAGAAATTATAATCAGCTCAACATCAGAATCAGACGCCTGAAATATCATCACTTTAAAACTTCTTATTTTTATTTTGTAGTTCTGAAATGACACATTTATTTTGGTGGGAAGAGGAAACAGTATTTTATTAATTTCAGAAATACATTTGGTTTAATGATTTTTATTTATTTTTTTCACAGTATATTTATTGCTTTATCACACGGTGGTTGTTTAATGTTTCAGATCCGTCGTCACAGAAATATTTAAATTAATTTACAGTTTTGTTTTTGACTGATCGATCAGTATTGATCTGTCCTGTTTACGATGATCAGAATCAAGTGTTAACAAAACCCTCCCTGAACCAGAGGCTCCGCCCACCGTCCCCCTGACAGCCCCAGGGCATGATGGGACATGTAGTCACTGCTCCACCTCCACTGTGTCTCTGCTGATGATGTCAGTCTCTGTCTACCTCCACAGCCCGTCTGCCAATAACAGAAACTGATGTCCTGTGAAAACCTCCTAACTCCTCTCAGGCCTGCACACACAGGCCCGCTGGAGTTAGGAGGTTTTCACGCTGCAGAAGCGATGTAGCTGCCGTCTCTTTAAGGTTTTCATATTAATAAGGTTGTTGTGTAAAAACACACACGTATGCGTGTGTGTGTGTGTGTGTGTGTGTGTGTGTGTGTGTGTGTGTGTGCGTGTGTGTGTGTGTAACATATGACGAACCAGAGCTGAGAGCGTCGCTGAGAACAAGAGAACCTCAGACTGAGTCGTCTTCAGGAACACCGACCACATGTTAAAGAACAACAGACTTTTACTGCCAGATATATAAATATATAAATATATATGAGGAGCTGTGAGTGGTGTCTGGTGCAGCAGGCTGAGACATGTTAAAGAGGAAATAGAAATTAAACTGCTGCAGAAGTCAAGAGCATAAACAGAACAATTACAATCAAATATTTAAGATATATTAATAATACTGTAACTAATATGTAGAGTGTAAGTGTGCAGAAATAATTCAGCTTCTCTTTGTATGAAAATGATCCTGCAGAGACCTGAGACGTCACAGTTGTGTTTGTTAAAGCTTGTTCATTGTCAAAGGTTCATCGTCATCACTGGATGATTGACAGTTTATGAACAGACTGTAACATTCAAAAATCTGATTGGAAAAAAAGACAAACTGAAGATCAGCGTAGCTAATGCTCATATAGCAGCTAATGCTAACAAGCTAGCCATTTGTTTGACATTAATATGACTTGAAACCAACTGGCTAACAATACTCACATAGCAGCTAAAAGCTAACAAGCTAGTTGAAGCTCTAAATGGCAGTTTGATTGCTGAACATGAGCTAGTGCTAATGTACCAGCTAAAGCTAGCTGCAGTTGTGTCTTTCCAGAGATAACAGCACTTAAAAACATTAAAAAAGACCCTCATGTTTAATGCTAATCCTGTGAACCAGATGAGTCTAAGCTAGTGTATAAAACTGTGACCAAAGAACCAGATGAGGCTAACAGGCTGGTGTCTAATAATACAGTTAATAAGTTTATACAGACACTAGCCTGTTAGCCTTATTTGGTACGTTAGCATTAGCAACAGATGTGTCGGTCTTATGTTTAGCATTACGAAAATTAAAAACCAGCACTAATGCTAATGCTAATGCTAATGCTAAAGTCATCAGTCAGCAGCCCAAACACTCGCTAAGTTCAAAGAAACAGTTTCTCTTCACAGTTCAGAAATACGTCTCTTTGCAAAATAATTTTTGCAGAATTTCTGTTAATAAACTAAAAATGTATCAGCGAATTATTTCAGTTTTAATTAAGATGAGGTTTAATTTATAAGGGCTAAAAAAACATGTCTTAATATTTTATCTTATCTTTAAGATAATCAATAAGAAAGTGTTAAGGATTATTTTTCAAAGAACATTCAAATTTTACTTTTCATTAAAATACAAGTTTTTCTTCTTTGTCTCCACTAATCAAGTTAAATAAAATAGTTTGTAATATTTAAAGTAGCACTGTTTAACATAAATCACTTCCTGTGGATTTCACATTAAAAGCAGCGTTAGAAAGTGTCATAGACAAAGTTTTTTTTTTTCCATAAATGAATGATAGATTCAAACTTTACAGTAATTAGACAGTGAATAAGGGTGATGCCAGCTGAGGACTTTTATTTTGAAATGAAATGATGTTTGAGTTTAATGTGTTGTTTCCTTTGAGATGAGCGTGGCACATTTAATCACCTGTGCAGCTCTCAGATCAGATTATATTTCCTGCTGCAGTCAAACTCCCCAGAGCTCTCTGTGTCTCTGGAGACGTCTCTTCAGTTTATTGGAGCGCTCTCCTCTGCGTGCTCGTCGTCACGTCTCTGCAGGCTGATTCTCAGGAGAGACGCTTTCATTTCAGACTGACTGAGTTTGACCTGAAGTGGCTCTCTGACCTGAGGTAAACTCAGCAGGTCTCCTCAGGTGAAGGTCTGACTGAGCCATCGACATTTACTGGAAAACAAATATTGATCTAAGTTTGAAGGTCTGTGGTTGTAAATGATCACAGCGGGTCCTGGAGACAAACTCTGTTCTCAGTGACGCTCGGCTCGTTTCATGTGTCAGAGAAAGGTGAGCTGCACCTGCCGGCCGTCACTTTAAACCTGGATTCACTCACTCAATAACAGCAGTTATTAAATACAGAATTATATTGGATTATTATTATGGACTGTGTTTATTATAAGACACGTCAGTTTTTGATTTCAGAGTCAAACCTGCAGAGTTCAATGACCTGACCTCCACCCAGGAACATGAAGCACACAGCTGCTTCATTTTCACACTGAATACTCACTTCACTGTGTTTGAGATTTACAGCAGAGGCATATATATATTGTCATGTTCTTATTCATGCTGTCACTGCTTTGGGAACATGTTTCCCTCTTTATTCCGCCCACATGGAGCCAGTTCTGTTCTCTTCTGGTTCTGAAACTAAACTGGATCAGAACCTGAAGAGTTGCTTCACAGCTGGAGCCAAGCGGCTGTGACTCACCAGAGGATCAACATGATATTATTATGTTGTGATTTATTACCTTTTTTACCTTTTTGTCCACAAAGAACAAATCGATACTTGGCACAGTGTGACGATACGATTCTGCCTCACAGAAATATTGAGATACTTTGCTGAATTGATTTTTCCCCTCGAAACAAACCACAGCAGGTTTTCCTCAAACTGCGTGGTGACACGCAGCAAAGGCCACTGTAAGGACTCAGCCTGTAGGGGGCCCACACTCCACCAGGTGAGCCCGAGGTTGCCCAAACAGCTGTTACCACGACAACCAGATGCTAATGCTAACAAGCTAACGTAGCTGGAATTCTACCATCATCATCCCGAGGCCTCGACGTGAAGTCTGTTGGTTCATTATTTTAGTTTCTAGTGACAAATATTATAATAAAAACTGTCATTAGCTAATTATGAACTAACACCACGGCAGGAGACGTCTTTGTTTTACAGTCAGAAAACTTTAGCGTCCATCGTCTTTGGCACATAAATATATTCACGTCACATTTAATGTATTAAATGTTTTCCACGTAGAGTCAACGTGTTGATTTAAGACTGAATTTAATGAATCCAGAGTTTAACAGTAGATTTTATATTAAAATGTTTCAGTCAGCATGTTAAAGTTGATCCGTGTTCGTGCAGCTCACCCTGCGCTTTTACTATGATGTCATAATGTGACATCATGCTGTGATGTCATGAAATTTGTTTTTATTTTTTTATTTTTTTTATTTATTTGATTTGTTTTGGATGTAAAGCACTGATTCAACTTCCTGTTTGAGGAGTTTTTTTTCCCTGCTGTTGTACAGAAGATGATGATGATGATGATGATGATGGCGTCGTCTCACTGCTGTCTGTATTGGATCTATAACCCTGTGTAAACTGATCGGAGGTCAGTTGTGATATTTTTATTTCCTGTCTGGTAAACACTGAAACTGTAGAAGAAGAAGTTTCCCTCCTCCTCTTCCTCTTCCTCTTCCTCCCTCTGTGCAGCACTTTGTCCACGAATGTGAACAGTCGACAATTTGACCTCCACAAGAGTCGACAAGACATTTTCTGTTTGGTTTCTTCTTTGTGAACTGTCCTCTGAGGACCAACCAGTAACTCTGATCATACTGGTCCCAGTGCGTCCCACAGACGTCCTCTGAAGGAAGTGAGACGCAGCTGAGGAGACTCTGAAAGTTCAAGGAAATAAATGAAATTATCTGTTTCTGATTATTATAAATAATTTATGATTAATGATAAAGTCAGTGTTTAGTGCAGCTGAACTGACGTTTGTGTTAAGCATATATGAAAATCACATTACTGAGAGTCAAGTTTCCAATAATAAATATTGACTTCAGATTAAACTGTTTCCTGTTTGTTCTTTACGCCACCTTTCATATTCATGAGTCCTGTGAAAAACATGTATCTCCATATTTGAGGATTTTTAATGGTTCATTTGTGGATTTAGAAAAAAAATCCTCCTTAAGGTCAGTGAATTATTCACAAAAGGAAAAACATTCTTTAAAAGTTCCTCATTACCACGATAAATATGGAGCACATTTTTCTCATAATAAACAGACTTTTGGAAATATGTGTTTTTCACAGAAGGACCTCTACCTGTTCAGGTACTCTGTCCTCTACCTGCTCAGGTACACTATCCTCTACCTGCTCAGGTACTCTGTCCTCTACCTGCTCAGGTACACTGTCCTCTACCTGCTCAGGTACACTGTCCTCTACCTGCTCAGGTGACACAAACACACCGGCTTCTGATGAGTCAACATTCTGATCTGTAGCTGCTTGCAGAGGAAAATAATTTCAACATATGAATTTAAAAGTTAAAGACGTGTTCATGTTTCGCATGTTTCAATCTGACCTGTGTAGATCTGTATCAGTGTGTGTGTGTGTGTGTGTGTGTGTGTGTGTGTGTGTTCACAGTTTAGTATCTGTTGTTGACTCTCAGTCTGAAGGTCGCAGCAGCTGCAGCTCCACCCCCTAACACCTGCCAGAGGACCTGATAGAAGACAGGACGCCTCCACACATTCATCCACCTCCACCGCTGCTCTTCACCACTTCACCTCCTCTACTCCAGTCTCCAGTAAGTGAGTGTCCGAACCTGATTGTAATCAAATATGAATCAACTCTGAGGAGGTTTTTGATGACTGATTATTGATTATTGATCATCTTCATGGACGTGACTTCTCCTGATCAGGTGATCTGATGATCTGACTGGCTGAGGCAGGTGGAGCTGCAGGTGTTTCCACCACAGAAGAAGAGAAGGAAAAGGAGGGAAGGAACCAACGAAGAAGAAAGCTGAGAGGTGAGAAACACACACACACACACACACACACACACACACACACACACACACACAGGTCTTTAATGTGCAGTAAAGTGACAGTATTCTCCCAGGATGCACTGCACAGACGAGTCATTACAGAAACACAGTCAGTGTGCAGCGAGGTCTCAAACTGGAGTTTCATGTTTGTGTTAAACGGTCTGAAACATGTTCTCACACATGGCGCCCCATGAATGACATCACATCCTTAACGTGCTGTTACAGGTTTTTAATGTATAATAAAACCTGTTTCTATTTCTCAGATTAGATTATAAATAAAGCTTGATTTTGTCTCACGAATAAAGCTCAGGTAGATCAGTCATCAGAGGTCAGAGGTCGATGACACGTGTGAACCAACAGGTAAAACTCACCTGTTGAATCTTTATTTAAACACACACCTGATCATCAGATGGTCAGAGTGTCTGCAGCTGCAGGAGGAGTCTCTGTCTCCTCCTCTCTCCCCCTCCTCCTCTACGCTGGTCGTCACGGTAACTCCGAAGCCCCTCAGCCCGTTGCCATGGTTACTACACGGTATTTTTAGCGCTGATAATGAAGCGGAGCAGTGAGGAGAGAATACACACCGTGCTTACAACCTCCTGCTGCTGCTCCTACTCCTCCTCTACCCCTACCTCCTCCTCCTCCACCTCCTCCTCCTCATCCACCTCCTCCTCCACCTCCTCCTCCTCCTCCTTTTCCTCCTCCTCCACCTCCACCTCCTCCTCCTCCTCCTCCTCCTCCTTTTCTTCATATCGAGCTCCAGCGGTACGTTCAGTCTGAGATCAGTGTGCAGTGTTTCACTCCAGTTTCAGGTTGAATGACATGAAACAGGCTCTGAGGAGTGTTTTCCCTGATTGGTGGGCGTGTCAGAGGTGTCAGCCAATCAGCAGCGGCGTGGATATAAATAAATCTTTACTGATTGTTTGTATATTTTTTGTGTCTTTATGTCACACTTGCTCCGGCGTGTTTCCCATGATGCCGATCAAGCTGCTGTATTAACATGTGTGTGACAACAGGATGATGTGAAGGAGATCAGCTGGTTTGAACCTGTTTGTTGCGTCGGCTGTCAGAAACAACACACACACATCACACTGTCAGTCCAACAACACCTTCACCCTGAACTCACGTCTGACTGTAAACTGTGTTCATGAAGTTTTTATTTCTGTGTCTTGGTCATATAAAATGCAGCTGTGACGCGACCTCTCATCACACCTGCTTTGTTTTTTGGATTCAGGTGAAAAAATTCAACTTAACTGGTTTAAATCTGCTTCATGACGTGTGTGTGTGTGTGTGTGTGTGTGTGTGTGTGTGTGTGTGTGTGTGTGTGTGTTTGTGTGTGTCAGATGTTCATTCAGCCTTTAAATATAAATATGGTGACTCTGTCAGTGGGGACATCTGCAGGTCGTCACATCAAACACATTCATGTCATTTATTAAAATCACATTTTCGTTGCCGTGTTGGTTTAATATTTAACTTTGAGAGTTTATCCTCGACCTTTCAGTCCATTCACTCATCACTCTGTTTTCTGCTCCTTTAAATCAGTCCCTCCAGGATGATCAGCTGATCCCTGTGCGCTCTGTGCGACATCACAGTTTTTTCCAATCACAGCGACTTTTGCAAAGATTTGGCCCTAATCGTAGCTTCCTGTGAGTTTACCTGTCGCTGGATTAAATATGCAGCTCAGCGGTGATGTCACCGTATCAGACTGCAGTTTTATTCTCACTGGAACAAGTTACATTTTTAATGAATTATATAAAAAAGCCGCCCGATCAGACACTTGAACGAGCTCAGAAACAGCTGTGAACTCCTGGAGGGACTGATTAAATGTGACGACCCCTCAGACAGGTGCTGTGGCCCCTCACAGGGTCCAGACCCTCAGGTTGGGAACTACTGGTTTTAGCATCAGTTTCTGTGTTTCATTTTCAGAGACAGCTGAGGTTCATCTGGACAGCAAACACCTCCAGGACTTCCAGGACCTCCAGGATCTATCACAGTCTGTCCTGAGCATGTCGTCGTCTCAGAGCACATCTGGACCCAAACATCTGTGTCTGTGGCTCCACCGTTTCTCCTCACCCTCCCCTCCCCCTCCTCCTCCTCTTCCTCTCCCTGTCAGCTGTGGCGTCCCCTCCTCTCACCCGGCGTCTCGGCGTCTCCCCCTGCTGGTCGTCCCGCTGCTCTGCAGTCTGCTGCTGATGCTGCTGCTGCTGCTGTGGAACTACCACTGCCTGTTCATCTCCAACATCTGCTCCCCACCGGAGGAGGTGCAGCAGGAGGAGGGGAAGAAGGGAGGGACCATCGTGACCCCGTGGCAGTGATGGCGGCGCCGCTCACACCTCCTGGAACCAGTCTGAACCGGCTCAGTCCTTAAGAAACCAGACAGAGAAGATAAAGTTTGTCAGAGTTCAGATTTTACAATGTTTTACTTCATAATCTACAAAAACTACAAAACTACAAAAGTACAGAAACTCAAAACTACAAAAACTACAAAACTACAGAAATTCAAAACTACAAAAACTACAAAACTACAGAAACTCAAAACTACAAAAACAACAAAACCACATAAAGTCTGACAGAGATGATTTAACAGGAGAAGACGAGGACTGTCCACATTAAAATATGATCTGGATGTTTCTCCTCCGCAGTCGTTGTTGTTGAGCAGCAGGTGGAGACATCCTGATTCTTTGTCCACAAACACTGGCTCCTACATTTCCCATGATGCACCTGGATATAGTTTTTTTTTTTTTTTGTACATTTCTGAAAAGTTTTAATTGTAATTGAAACCAAGGAATCTATCAAATAAAAATAAGAATATAAAAAGATAAAAAATAGGCAAAATGTTTCAACGCAGACTGATGACATCACTGTGACATCATCAGGGTTATTTTTCCTTCAGTGTGAAAAAAAGTGTTAGAATTTACAAAATAAAAGCTCCTCGATCACTTTGCCTGTCTGGTTTTATATTTTCAGAATAAAAGTTTAATTCAGGTTTTTATGAATGTGTCATTAAATTATGAAAATATACAGAATCAAACCTGTGGAAAAAAAAATCAAAAATCTTTATTGATGATTATAATTTAGACGGAGCTTTAATTTACCAACCCACCATTTTAAAATAATTTCCTAGGAATATCCTGAGAGACACTGCTCCATCTCAAGTCAGTATTCATTTATTGTCAGAAATGTTAATGTTCAAACTAGGACTGATTGATCTGAAGTGTCTCTGCTGATCAGGGACTGTTCTTTATTTATTTATCAGAGGAGGAGGCTGGGGTCTGACTGTTCATTTTATTTCATGTTATTTTATTGTACTTATTTATTTATTATTTATTTGACCCTCCCTCCACCATGAAAGTTTTTTTTTAAACTTTGATGTTTGAAAGTTAAAAGATTTGTCACAGTGGGCACTTTTTACCTGCCATAGCACCACTCTCTCGGTTACCCAGTAAATTTATACTGACCCCGCCTCTCTACCACATCTACCTGCCTGCCTATCACCTGTCCATACACCTCCTGGTCCTGCTGGTCCACCACACCCTCCTCATCAAGCTATCGACGCGTTTAATCTACGCTGTAGCCTGACGTGCACCTCCAGAGATGTAACTCCACGTCACAGTGCCGCAGACCTCCTGTCTGTCTCTGTAAGCTGAAACCATTTCCCTCAGTGGAAACAAAGCTTTGATTTACTTTAATTTCACAGATAAGAAACAATAAATTGTGAAGACAATAAAGCCTCCACACACTGTGTGTGATTTATCCTGGCTGAAATATGAGCAGAGGAAATCTCTGCTAGCTGCTAGGCTAATTTATACAACGTAAAATGCCATAGGACTGTGCTAATAACGTTAGCATGTTGTATTTGTGGGGAAAATGTGTTTAGTATCAGACAGTTGTTTTGTCAGTGAACCTTGTGAGCTGTGATGGAGCTGGACTGTGTGATGTCACCTTGACGCCTCTCACCTGTGGATCATCACTTCCTGTCAGTATCAATACTTCAGCTTCAGACTCTCGTTGGCAGTTTTGTCTTTGTCATTCAACACGAGAGTTTCCTGCATGTGTTCCTGGACTGTTTCCTTGTTGCCGACCTCACCTGTCTCTGACTGTCCTGCTTCACCTGATCCCCGTTAAACCACTCAGCCTTCTGTCCCGACCATCAGCTCTGCTTCTGTGTCCCTGGTGTCTGTCTGTCCACCTGTGTCCTGTAGCTGTGCTGGGAGACTGACGCTCTGCTCTCCATTGTGAGTTTACCTGTTGTGCTGCCTGTGACTTCCTGTGCTGTGGATGACCTCATCACATGGCTGCACGTCCTGCTGCTGTGTGTGCTCATGGTCACTGCTGGTGCTGACCTGCCTACAGTCAGCTGTCACAGCAGACACCAGAGCCTGTCTGTCTCTCTGTGCAGCTCCTGGATTAAACCTCAGGTCTGAGAGTTCATCTTGTTGCTGTTGTTGTTTCACTTGTCTCTTTGCTCTGTGTGCTGTGAGTGGTTTTATTAGACTAATACAACCTGTCCTGTCTGTGATGCTGCTGTTAGCTTCACTCATTATTATCATCATATTCTTTATGGACACATTTTAAAAGAGATGAAATATCGTTATTTTGAGATCAGATTTGTTTGGAGGTTTTTTCCAACAGAAACACTGCTCGCACACGATGTGTTCAAGGACCGACAGAAAATCAATCCAATGATAATTTCTGTTTTTACAGTTTGTGTGTGTGTGTGTGTGTGTGTGTGTGTGTGTGTGTGTGTGTCTGACAGCAGACATGTAGTCCAGTCCAGCAGTGAGAGTCCACTAAATAACTCCAGTGTGACACCAGACGCCACAAACCTGCCATTACGGCTCTATTTCTGTGTGACAGCGTCACTGAGCCACCGCCACTTATTTTCAGACGTTCACTGTGAAGTGGTGAAACTATAAAAGTGACAAAGCAGCAGATTTACAGGGAAACAAACTGAAATCAGCGGCGGCTTAAAGATTAAAGAGCAGGAGAGGAAGAGGAGGAGGAGGAGGAAGATGGTTTCACTGTTTTCTTCATCACACAAACCTGAAACACTGGGGTCACACAGGCACGACAGCAGGGGCCTTAAGGTCAATGGTTCCTCCATGACCCCGCCCACCAACACTGGCAGCACCGTAAGGTCACATCAACAGTGAGCAGCCTCCTGTCTATCAGCTGGGTGAGAGCCAATCAGAGGAGGCCAGACCAGGAGCATCTACCAGACAGGAACTCAGACACATCTGGAGTCAACGACAAACAATAATTCTTCTCTGGCAAGAAATGAAACCCTTTCAAGGACCTCTCAGGCCCTGGAACCACAAGGAAGCCTTCTAAAGACCACTGGGACCTCTTCAAGGATACTCAAGGTCTTTACAATTCTCCTGTGGAACCCTGGAACTCAAGGACATATAAAAATATCACTGACGCTCATTCAAGCATCAAAACTGAACACTGAATAAACTCCTGCAGACCCCAGGGAAGCTCCTTAAGGATATTCCAGGATGCCTCAATGACGCCTGATTCCCCATTACAGAACCTTGAAGAATTTCCTGGAGAACCCTGGAATCTACCTGGAGTCCAGGACCCCCTCACAGACCCTGGATCTCCCTCCTTCCTGTTGGACCCTCCTGGAGAACCCTGGGAACCTTTCCAGACCTTAAAAACCTGATGATGACTTAAACAGCTGTCAGGTCTCGCGGGGGAGGGTAGCACAGCTGCTGCGCGTGCTGAAGGGAGCACATCAAACAGACAGCCGCGCGCTACCGTGATGTGAGACACAACCAGACCGGAAATAAGACCCCGTGCCTTCAGAATAAAAGCTGGAACGTGGCAGTTTTTCCTCCCTTTCATCAAGTGTATTTTTTCATCAAATGTGAGTCTTGAATAATGAAACCAGCAGAGTTCAGGAGATCAAAACAATAAAAGATCATTTGTAGAAAACAGTTTTTCTCCATCTGATTGTTTCCAGGATGTGTGGCTGCTGACCAGAGTCTACATTTAGTGAAAATGACTGAAGGACAGAATTAATTTACAGACCTCTGGATCAACGTCTTGCTTTAACTTCACACTTCAGCTCTTCACTGACAACAGACACGCCCCTCCTGACGTCACTGTAAGGGACTGTTCGTTACTTATGAGGGAGTGGTGCAAAAAAAAGGGACAAATTTACATGGTGGTATTTTGTATTTATTTTGACACAGATTTTTAAAGAAAACACGCGGCAAGTTTTCAACAGTTTGGCTTCTTCTCAGAGGAAAACATGTCGCCGGTAAAAAATTAGCACCAAAAATGTGGAAGTTACATTTTCTTTAAAAATCAGTGGTAAAGTAAATATAAATGCAACCATTTAAATTTGTACAACCCTAAAGTGAAGGTAAAAAAAATAAGTCCACATATGATTGTAGGAAAACACGTCCTCCAAAGCTCCCGTGGGTTTTGAGCACAGACTGTGAAAATAATGGACGTAGCTTCCGTGACGTCACCCGTTGGTTTGTGGACTCCTGTTCTGAAGCCTTGACTTCAGCATTTCGGCTGTCGCCATCTTGGTTCTTTGGAGCCAGAAGTGACCATATTTGGGCGAGAGGGTGGAGCTGTGGAGGAGCGAGGGAGAGACAGTCTGTCACTCAAAGAAGCCCCGCCCCCTTAACGATGTGTAACTTTAAGCCTTAATTAAATGTAAACAGATGAGTTCTGTAAAAGTTGATCTCCAGAGACCAAACACGCTGTGAACATGTTTATTTCCACATGTGAACACGGAGCTCTGCGGGGACGGACTCACTCCTGGAGCCAGCCTCTGGTGGACATTAGAGGAACTGCAGGTTCTGGCTTCCTGTTTGAGCCTCAGAGGTTGCAGCGTGGTTTGGAAGGTTCAGCAGGTATTTAAAACAAATACAGTGAATGTGTGCGCCCCTCCCTGTAACAATCTGGATTTTGTTATGTTATTTCCTGTTTTATTTTGAAGTGCTAACCTCTTGTGTCATTGCACAACCACACCTGCTGCCACTGACTCACCTGCCCCTGACTGACCTCTCACCTGTCCCTGTGTGTATATAGTGTGTATATAAACCCTCCAGGTGCCACATTGTCTTTGTTCCGTCCTGTTGTCGCTCTCTGGATATTTAAAATTGCTCTGGATGTAAGGATGTCGCCTACTTCTTGTCGGTTGAGTTTGTTTTTTGAACTCCTTGTTAGCAGTTTACTTTTTTGGTCAGACGTGTAGACTGAGCTTTTTCTTTTAACCCTCCTCAGCCTCCTGTGTGTTCTCTGCGTTTGAGTCTGAGTCTTCACCACAGCTGTTTCACTCCCCTGAGCCAAAATAAAAAACAAAAGTCTCTCCTCAGTTCTTAAAGATTTATTTGTCATGCCTCCTCCTTCTTGCACCCCCGTACATAATGAACAGTCCCTACATTCCCAGTTACAGTAACCTTCCCAACTTTAATGAGGAACAACACGTGAGTGTTGTTTTAAATGTCGTCCTCTCCTGATGTCCTCCCCAAAAACACGTTTGTCAGGCTTTTATTTTGAAGGCTGTGACCGGATGTTGTGAGTTTTATTGCGGCAGACTTGACGGTAGAGTCTCGTGCCTGTGTGCGGCGGAGCAGCGCGAGCGGCTCAGCTGTTCAAACCTCGGTCAGTTCACACTGAGACACACTGACACGGTTTACTTTGTTTATAACGGAAGTCAGAGAGGAGTTTATTGTCCCGTGTTTGTCCCGGTATTTATCCCGGTTATTGTCCCGGAGTTCCTCCGACTTTCTCCCGGTGTTTGCTCCGGAGTTTGTCCCGCAGAGGAATGTGAGTGTCGGGTTGTAACGTCGCTGACAGTCGGTCAGATTCACGGTTCCTGTTCTGGGTCCATCTGTGCCGTTAAACCGGAGAAAGAACCGGACCGACCCGGCATCACCCGTCCGGTCCCGGTGTCGGTGTTTGGAGCCAAACGGAACCCCCATCCCGGGTTTAAAATGCCGGGTCTGAGCGGACTGGTCCTCCTGAGTCTGTGTCTGAACCTCCACACATGCCGGGGCTTCCCCAACAAGCTGCCCGAGCTGAGCGCCTCGCAGCCCGGACACTTCTCCTTCACCGACCCGCTGCTGGACTACGACCGGCTGGATGAGGAGCTGGGCGGCGGCGGGGGGCGGAACGGGACCGGCGGCGGGACGGAGGAGGGCTGCGGGCCGTGTGAGCCGGACCTGTGCCCGGAGACCCGGAGCTGCCGGGCCGGCCTGGTGCTGGACTCCTGCGGCTGCTGTAAGGAGTGCGGGAACCTGGAGGGTCAGGCCTGCGACCCGGGGGACCGCAGCGTCTACTACGGGCTCTGCGGGACCGGGATGCGGTGTCGGGCGGACCCTCGGCTCGCAGGAGGAGTAGAGGAGGATGAAGAGGAGGAGGAGGTGTGTGTGTGTGAGGAGCAGGAGGCGGTGTGTGGCTCTGATGGAGTCACATACATGAACATGTGTCAGTTCAGAGAGGCCGCGTTCTCCAGACCTGAGTTGCAGACCAGAGGGAGGGGGCCCTGCAAGACCGGTACCACACCTGCACACACACACACACACACACACACACACACACACACCTGTCTGTCTATATACCTGTCTGTCTGCACGTCTCATGTCAGAGTCACAAAGTTGTTTACAGGTCACAGACACAGACCACGTCAATAATATAAAGATTTCAAAATAATGCTTCACTGTATGTGATGGATGGAGGATTAGGAAGAATGAAGGGATGAGGACTGAGAGATGGAGGGATGATAGGATGTACAATGACGGGAGGAAGGTTGAGGGATGAATGAATGAGGGTTGAAAATTCACCAATTCATTCAGAACGGACCCACGGCCCACTTTGGGACAGAGACCCACCAGTTGGGAACCACTGCTCTGATGACACTCAGCTCATCTCCTGTTTCCAGGGTAACTGAAACGTTCGTTCGTGCTTCAGCTCATAAACCTCTCGTCGTCCGCACTGAGCATGTGCAGCTCCTGACCCGGTGGCTGCTTTCATTATCAGCTCCAGAAGAAATCATGTGTTTCATTATTTTCACCAAATCAGGCAAAAGAATTTCTGGATTTATGAGCCTGACGTGACATGTTATCGCCCCGGGCGATCACTGCCTACTGTTGAAGTTATTTCCCTCACATAAAGCTACAGAGCTAAAGTTTATGAAAAGAAACAACAGACCTTTAAATGACTCAGAGTTCAGCTGGTTTCATGCGGGACACAGACGCTGCTCTCCTGCGTGACGTCCTGTGTTTGTTTGATCAACCCAACCTCCCTGCTCAGCGCTGACTTTCACTCTTTTTACACTTCCTTCTTGACTCTCGTCAGTATGTTTGTCACGTGGTCGCATTCTTGTGCGTTACTTTTCGTAGGTACACGTACGAGCAGTGTACGAGAAACGCCTGTTGTGGTTTTGTCTTTTTGGATAATTGTAAATGTTGATCATGTGAACAGCTGTCAGACAGATGTGGAGCAGTAAAAGACAAGTATTAAGTTACAGAAAATACAAATACTCAAGTGAAATACAAGTACCTTAAAATAGTACTTAGTTACTTTTCACCTCAGCCTGTGTGTCTGCGTCTGTGTTTCCTGTCTCTGTGCGTTTACATGCTGTGATAAACTTTATTAGAACAATGATGGTGAAGATAAATCAGGCTGCAGTGTCGACACACTGCTGTAACATCAGTGATGTAATCCATCAGATTAATCAATAACTGTTAAAGTTATGTGCTGATCAATAACTCCTCTCTGTGTGTTTTAAACTGCTGTATTCTGACGTTCAGTAGAAACCAAACAGGAGCAGATGTCAGATCTACAGTCAACAATCAGTTTCATGTGTTTCCCTCCAGCTGAGAAAAATATTCACTTAATTCATTCACATTCACCCTGCTGAGGCCGCCGCCGCCGCCGCTGCTGCTGATTCAGAACGGGCCTGCTCATCAGGACGGTCGGACCAGGGTACTAATTACTCAGATATCATACGAGGTGTTGTGTGAGGACACGATGCTCAGATAAAGTCCACTGAAAACAGACGTCGTGTATCAGAACACAAGGTGTGGACACACCAAACTGACATCAAAGAACTAGCGGTGACGAAAGCCAACTGTTGCGTCATCTTCGTTGCCTCACGTCGCCCTGTGTCAGTTGCATTTGAACACACTACACGGACTACATCCGACGGCCAAGTAGCACGTACGTTCTGCGCCTGCGTGAGAGAGAGTGGAGTGAGAGAGTGGTACATCCTGTCAGCCGAGGGGTTTCCTATCTGTGCAGCCGAGCACCGCAGCACCTCCACGGACTATTACATCCAGACGGTCCCGGTGTTTCCTCCGCAGGCTCCACTTCACTCAGCTGCCCGATAAACCCGCTGCTTCTTCCCACTTTAACCTGAATAACAAACCAGGGCTCGGTGCTCCGGTTGGATCCAAACGGAGAGCCGGGGCTAGCTCAGAGACTAGCGGAGGCTAACTGGCTGTGCTTCCCTCCGGTCATGCTGCGGCTAACGCTCCGCTAGCCGCTCCCAGCTAGCTCCGGTTTGTTATTCAGGTTAAAGTGTGAAGAAGCAGCGGGTCTGTGGGGCAGCTGAGTGAAGTGGAGCCTGAGGAGGAAGCACCGGTTAGCCCCGGTTTCACTACAGGCAGATTCACTCGCTACAGGGGCGAGGAAATAAAACCTGAACAGCCAATCAGAGTGATCTCTCTCACCAACAAGCTCCGCCGCCGATTCAACATGCTCAATCGGCCGAAAAGCTGCCAACGCCAAAGTGCCGACGGTGCGGGACACACCGCAAAAACTAGGGCGACAGACGCTCACCGACGGCCCGACTTTGGTCGACGGCCGACCGTCGGCTTGGTGTGTCAGGGCCTTTAGTTTCTTCTTCTTCTTCTTCTTCTCATGAACACATCACTCCAGTTTCAGTCTCTTAACATGGCTCCCAGTGTGTTATAGGACAGATCTTACTGACTCTGTTAAGGCCCTTCATGGTCTCTCTACCAGCTGTGTCTCTGACCTCTTCGTACCGCACACGCCAGGATGAACTCTGAGGGCTCTGGTCGGCCGAGTCAGTGATCTCTGATTTTAAGCCCCTTCTTCAAACAGACTTTTATCAGAGAGTCTTTAACGATTTTACTTTAAACTGTTTTTATTTCCTCAGTTTTTATAAACCAAAGTGTTTTTATCAGTTTGTTGGAAGTTGTAGGTTTCGTGTCTTTTCTGTTTTAGTTATTGACATGTAAAGAACTTTGTGACTCTGTTTGGAAAAGCACTTCATAAATAATAATAGAGATGATTATTCTCTCCCATTAATCATCTGACCCCTCAGATTTACCCAGTGACCCTTTGGAGGGGCCCGACCCTGAGGTTGGGAACCACTGGACTGAACTACTGACCGGTTGCTGATCAATAACTGATAATCTAATAATATCATATAATATAAGACTCACAGGGACATTTTTCTGTGCAACAAATACTTTAACTGTAAAGACACTGTGCTGTGATCCTGCAGCACTTTGACTGGTCACAAAGTATTTTATTATTGTTGTATTGGTACATTTACTGAAGTAGAGTTAAATCAGGCTGCGTGGAGCCACAGTGCTCATACATGTAGTGCCTTAACATCACATGAATCACTTTAAACTGAGTCTCTTTGTTTTCAACTGCTGTTTTTCTGACGTTCAGTAGAAACTAAAGAGGAACAATCAGTTTCATGTGTTTCCCTCCAGCTGAGAGAAACATTCACTTTATTCATTTACTTTTCCTCTGCTGCTGCTGCTGCAGAGGAAACCTTTGCTCTGAGCATGTCTCACTTCACTGTAACTGTGTCTGAGCGTCTCTCTCCGTCCCGTCCCGTCCCCTCCCGTCCCCTCCCGTCCCCTCCCGTCCCGTCCCGTCCCGTCCCCTCCCGTCCCGTCCCGTCCCGTCCCGTCCTGTCCCGTCCATCAGCAGATCTGCAGAGGGATTTGTTGTAAATTAGAAACATCAGGAAACATCAGAGGGAAGAGTCCTCTCCTTATGATGTCATAAATCATCAAACATTCAGTAAGAAGCAGATGTGAAGCATCCAAACACAACATGTGGCGACATGTGAACTGATCAATCCACATGTGCTGTTGAAATGAGCCGACAGGGAGTTTGTGAGTGATGTCATCAGTGATGTCATGAGTTACTTTCTGAGAAGACCACCATGAAAATCTGTCTGTGTGAATCACTGAGTGACAGTGATGAAACTGTGTGCAGCTGACAGACACACATTTGAAAGTGTCACATACATATGCACTTCTAAAAAATGAACTGACTGGTTTCCAGTAAGCTGATTTATCGAGCCCAGTCTTACTCCACAGTCGTCGAAATCTGGAGCTTGGGCAGCAACTTGCTGTGTCAGAAACCAACGAAAATGGCGTCCATTAATGTCGGCATGATACACAGCTGGTTGCCGTTTAATGGTGCCCAGTGGTGTCAGGGGGGAAACGTGGGACAAGGACGAAGGTTAAGGCGGCGAGAGTCCGACAGGGGCGGGCTGGAGGTGTGGTGGATGGGTCCAACCAACATCGACTTTCACCTGAGAGAACAGTGTTCACTTCCTGTAAGATTCTTAAGCCAAACCCTGTTCATGAGGTCATGTGTTTCTAACCTGCAGCTGATGACAGTATATATTCATCATGTATCATCAGGTGTCTCAGGCTGCTGTCAGCCCTAGAGTGGTCTCCTCTGGTCTGAATCAGGGACTCATGTTGTTCCAAAGTTGTATAATTGCCTAGAGTTGGTTCGTGTTCTCACGGCAGCATTTACAAGAGGACCAGATCAAATGCCTTGTGTGAGAAAGCTGCTCTTGATTGGTCAGAATTTCCATGTGGGAAAAATCCAGGAAGTAAAGCAAACGTTGAAGAAGAGTACACTTGCAAGATAAATGTGACACTTTCTAATGTCACAATGGAGGGACAACTACGCAGGTTGATTTTAGCGCTGCTCATCGTGGACTATATTGCTGTCATTGTTCATTTTAGTCAAACCATACAGTTTGAAAACGAGGCGCGGCTCCAACTAGAAAACAATGTTTTGATGCATTGGATGTGCTGAATGTGCATATTAAGGCAGTACAGGAGGAGGTGCACATTAATAATCCTCCAGGACTGTAACATGCTCATGTTTAACCCAAACAATGTGTCATGTGACTGCAGTTGCTTCACATCCAGGTCGGAACACCTTCTCACCACAAACCAACCGCACCAGAGTTCCTTTGGAACCAGACTGAGACCACCTCTTCAAGAAGGTCTCAGTCTGGTTGTTTTGGTGTGTTCACACCTGCACAAATGAACCACACTGAGGGGGCAAACCAGCTGGAGTTAGACTGAACCGAACCAAACAGGACAGGTGTGAAAGCACCTTTAGAGGAGCCTGGTGTGTAGTTCAGGGATCCTGGGACAGAGGAGAGTTCTCAGTGAACTCACAGAGCCCTGACTCTGGATCAGTTCTGCTCATTACTGAATAAACAGAGACGTGATGGAGGATCAGGTCTGACTGTGACCCTCCTGTTCAGCCTCACAGCTCCACCCTCCTCTGTGCTCTGTTCACACCAACACTACAACACTGTTATACTCCACCTCCACCCCTCTGCTGCTGTCTGTCCTCCATCTGTCCAGCTGTGTTCAGACTCACAGAGGTTATTCTAAATTGTGCTGCAGATCTGTGCAGCTTAATAAAAGGAGCAATGTGTGTGACATGCTGCAGCAGACATGTTGAATATTTACACCTGCGCTGGGACAGGCTCCACCCCCTGCGACCCCCAACAGGATCTGTGGTTACAGAAAATAAATGAATGAATTACTTAATTATAGGAATAATTAAATGAGTAGATTAGATGACAGGTGTGTGTTTGTGATCGTCACCTTATTCTATCATTTTATATTTTGTAAATATTTCTCAAAATATCACGACTCCACAGATTGTTTCCCTCACAGCCTCACAGTGTGTGTGTGTGTGTGTGTGTGTGTGTGTGTGTGTGTGTTGTGTCAGTAATTACTCAGAATATCAGATCTGTGAACAAAAAGCTCTTTCAGCACATTCCTCAGTTTTAATGGAGAGAAGAGAAACACAGTGAGAGCAGCTCCACCTTCGTCCCTGCTCTCCTTTCCTCTTCACTTCCTGTTCACACTGACCCAGAATAAACCTGGTTTCCTGTCGGTCTGAACGGAGGTTTTCTAACTCTGATTCTGACCATCAATCCCTCAGAAACTATTCCAGTTATTTTCTGTAGTTTCATGGATAAAACTAATAGATAAGAATCATTTTAAGAACGTGCTCACAGATGTTTTCATCGTGTGTTTCTGCAAACCTCAGATTCGTGACATTTGTACGTAGTTATGTTGAGACACTCGACGTCTCACCAACACTGTGGTTAACGTCTGGTTGTGGTCAGAAAAACATCATGTTTGTGCCTAAAATACCTGCAGACAGATCCAAGAATGATGTGTACGCACAAAAACCCTGCGCTCGCCTTTTCCCACACATGAACTGGTATTTATACAGACAGACAGTGAACGCCTCACACTGACCTCAGATCAGCTGTCACATGCTTTCAGCTCAGATAGCTGCAGGAGAGGTGATGAAGAGGAGGAGGTTAAATGTCATTATGGAGCCTGAGAGCAGTGTTTTTAGGTTGTTTAACTGATGATTATGTTTGTGCTGCTCTGTACACTGTGACAGCCTGTCAGTGATCAACGATGAGCACTGTGAATGAATATGACCTTTAAAAATGATGAAGACTGAAATTTTACCTCAATGACACAGAACTGTGATGAGTTAGTGGTGCAGAGGCTTGAGATATGTCATGTGTGGTGACAGCTGCTCTGGTGAAGAACCTCGCCCATGTGAAACAATCATATTTCTCACTGACAGGTCTGATGCATGCTGCAGGGGCACAAACATAAGGCCCAGGTCAGGGGGCGCAGTCTGAGCTGGAAACACAGCAACCAGTCCCCAAACACCCCCCCCCCCCAGAAGTTTGGCAGCTAGATAGCCAATGGAAACACAGCAGTGTCTGGCATCAGAGGGAGCCACACAATGTGCTGTGACAACATTAAGTTAAGAGCCGCAGCTGCTGGAGGATGAATTTAAATTCTTTCTCTTTAGTTTGAAGGGTTTGTTCAAACTGTCCCTGCAGTGAGACTCCTTCTGTCTTCTGTTGTCTTCACACACTGTTTGATAAACCTGTCTCACTGCTAATGTCTGCTGCACAAACAAAAGCTGGTTGTTCACTTCCTGTCCCCAGGGGACACTAATGAGACACGAGACAGACGTGAAGGAGACGCCACATTCAAGAGACGTCTTCATTTGTTTTTGACGTCCTCTGTCTGTCTGTCTGTCTGTCTGTCTGTCTGTCTGTCTGTCTGTCTGTCTGTGTGCCTGTCTGTCCCTCAGTCCCCATCATTAAGGTCCCCCCTCACAGCCAGGTGAACGGGACAGGAAGTAGTCTGGTCTTCCTCTGTGAGGTCTTTGCGTTCCCGATGGCACTGGTGGAGTGGAGGAAGGAGGGCCAAGACGTCATCCTGCCCGGAGACGACCCCCACATCTCAGTCCAGGTGATGACACACACACACACACACACACACACACACACACACACACATCAGCCAATCAGAGCGTTTAAAAACCACCTGCGGTCTCATCACCTGTCTGTCTCTCTGTCCACAGTCTCGGGGCGGTCCTTTGAAGTTCGAGCTCTCCAGTTGGCTGCAGATCGAGGGGGCGGGGCTAGAGGACTCAGGAACCTATCGCTGCATCGCTCGTAACAACTTGGGATCAGTGTCGGCCTCGGCTGTACTGGGAGTACTGGGAGCAGGTGAGACAGGCTGGGACCCCGAGACTCTGTCGTCTGGTCTTCATCGTGGAAAATAAAAGTCGTTAATAAATATTTCATCACATTTTTCATTAAAGACGTCCTGCAGTTAAAATCAAGGTTTGAACTCGTCCACACGCAGCCTTCATTTATTCTATTCATTGTTTATGCTACAAGACACATTGTGACTGAGATGAGCAGTCAGCCTGGGTTTGTGATGTCACTAACCTGAGGAACCAATCCTGTGAACTTTGCTGACCGAGCTTTTCATAATGCAGCTGAAGGGAGGGAAATCAGTGGAGAAGCAGGTGTAGCTTTATATATGTATATGTATATTTTACATACTTTCTATATTTACACATCTTTAATCATAGATTCTAAATATGTCTTCCCAGTTTTTAAACATTTATTATAAAGTTTACATATTTTTTTTGTTTTTTTTACATACTTTGAATTTATTTTAAACTCTTTTACATAAATTATCTTTTTTTTTATTCTTTTGTAGAAATTATAAAACTTTTTTGATTATTTAGCATTTTATTTAAATATTTTTGCATTTCTCACATTTTAGATATTTTATATTTAATTTTTTTTTTTACATTTTTTATATATGTATCGTACAGATATATGAATATTTTCCAACTTTTTTACAAGTTTCACATATTTTTGTAGTTTATGTTTTTTTTAAAATATTCTACAGTTTAATATTTTATAAATGTATTTTACAATTTTTGAATATTTTACAACTTTTCATACATTTTACAAATCCTTTTCGTTTCATAACTTGTCTTCCTGTCTGTCTGTTTGTCTTCCTGTCTGTCCCACCGTCAGAGGAGCTGTCGTCCTACCTGGCCAACAGCGTGTCAGAGATGAAGCAGCTGATGGACGCCACAGACTACGACCAGGACTTTTACTGAGGCACGTGTGATGTCACTTCCTGCCGTCTGACGCCATTTGGCTTCCCTTCAGCAGAGACAGTAAAAACATGATGACATCACACTGAAGGACGACACAGACAAATATTGATCATGTTATTTTATTATTAATATTATCTCAGTGATGTATGTTATTGTTACTCTGACGCCACAGTGGGCGGAGACACGGAGGCTCAGCATGTTGAACGTGTTGATGATGTCACAGGTTCAAGCCTGAGTCTTCTGTTGGCTCGTCACTGTGAAACAAACTTTATCTTATTAATAAAATAATAAACTAAAGTTTGTGTTTCTTCTCTGTGCGGCTGTGTCGCCTCGTCACGTCACATGTTCAGGAAGACATGAAAATATGCAGCGTCTTGTTGCTGACAGGGTGATGTCAGCGCACATTTCAATATATATATTTTACATATTTTTATATATTTAACATATTCTTTGTGTGTATAGATATTTAACACATTTTGTCATATTTTTTTTTTTTTTTTTACAAATTTTTTTGTTTTTAAACTTTTTTATATTTTATACATCTTAACATTTTCTATATGTTTTCATTCTTAATTTTTGTAATACATTTTTCATATTTTTAATTCTTTATACATCTTTGCATTTTTAACTTTATATGTCTTTCCATGTTTTTTATATTTTTTATATATATCTTACATATTTAATTAAAAAAAATCATATTTTTTATTTTATATTTATTTACAGTTTATATATATATCTTTTTAAATGTTTTATATTTTACAATTTTTATATTTATTTTACATATTTCTGAATTTTACATATTTTTATTATATTCTACACACTTTTTATATTTTTAATATATTTTACATATTTTTCACATTTTTATATATATGTTGTGTTTTTTTCACATTTTTTCTACATTTTTCATATATTTTTAATTTAATACATCTTCACATTGTTTAATATGTATATTTTTTCCTTATCTGAATATTCTATGATTTGTACATATATTTCACACAGTGGTTATAAACATATTTTATACATGTGTTGTACACATTTAAGAAGAAGAAGCAGTATGTGCAGCTGAGGCGCCCTGAGTCTGTGTTCCTGCAGGATGTTGGTATCAGGACATTTCCTCCTGCAGGGATCAATAAAGTTTAACCTCCTGAATATTTTGGGAGTGTGCGCTCACACTGACCCTGAGTCTGCTGGACCCAACACTGACACAGTTTAAAGACAGAAACCTGATCAGCTGACAGACAGCAGGACTTCCTGAAGCCGTCCTGACACACTGACAGACGGCAGGAAGTGGAGACTCCTCAGAGAGCTGCAGCCGTCAGGAGATCTGTCTGAGTTTCCATCCACAGGAAACTCTACAAACATGTGGAGAATCTATTAACCGCCACAAACTCTGCTCAACACTGTGTGTGTGTGTGTGTGTGTGTGTGTGTGTGTGTGTGTGTGTGTGTGTGTGTGTGTGTCTGGGTTTAAACTGGAGGGTCACAAACACAACGTGTGTTTCCAACATCTCAACACTCTGATAAACCTCCAGACTCTAAACTGGAGGATCTGTTAACCAGCAGAAACACAGCAGCTCTCAGTCTCTTCAGTCTGTCTCCGTCTCTCATCATCGTCCTCATGTCACACTGGAAACTCTCACCACGTTTTATCAGCAGACTCTGAACTGATCCAAACTGTCACCTTTCATCATAAAGTGTCAGAGGCTCAGAGAGGTTTTTCTGCCACACCAGAAAACAACAACAACAACAACACTGATCAGGTGATCATGTGACACAGACGTGTTTCAGATTTTGACAAGATGTTTCATAACAAGAAACTTTTCTTCTTGTTATCACGTGAAACGTTCAACATCACAGCAAATAGTTTATTTATAACTTTTTATTTTATGGACAAGTTTCTTGTTACAACATGAAACTTGTCACGTTTGTTCCTCTCCTGCTGTGTGAAGCATTAAACCAGCTGGGCGGTGTCGTTAAATCTCTGCAGGAGGAGAGGAGGAGAGGAGGAGGAGGAGAGGAGGAGAGGGGGAGACTCACAGAGCTCATGTGCGAGCAAACATGATGGAAATGTTTAACATGTTAATGTGAGGAAGGTCACAGCCTCCTCATCATCACTCCACACACAGCTCATGTTTTCAGCTCTTCATCTTCATCACCTCAGTCTGTGTCTGCTTTTATTCACACGTCTGCTGTCAGACAGGGAACACACACACACACACACACACACACACACACGTAAACCTTCTAACGACCTCATGTCACATATGTTCAGCCGTCCACAAACTTTCGGCCACAAAGTGTTTTTGTATTTTCTGAACTTTTTCTTCTCAGAAGAAACTTTTTAACATCCAGAATGAAAAACACATTTTACTGTGAAAAGACGTTAAATCAGTAACAGACACCAGTTTATATAGAGACACTGTGTGTGTGTGTGTGTGTGTGTGTGTGTGTGTGTGTGTGTGTGTGTGTGTGTGTGTGTGTGTGTGTGTGTNGGGGGGGGCGGTATTTATTTAAATGGTTGAATTTTGTGTTTATTTTACTGCAGATTTTTACACCGGTTATCACAAACTGTAAATTAACAAATAAATAAAAGAAAATTTTATTAAAAATTTGAAAAAACTTCCAGGACAACATGTCTTCAAATCACCAAGATTATAACATTTATCACAGCAAGAAACTGTAGTTAAAAAAAAAAAGAAAAAGAAATTAATTTTAAAAAATTTGAAAACATTGAAAAAAATTTGACGTATTTTAAAGAAAACAATTTTAAAAAAGATATGCCTTCCAAACCCACCTTGACAAAATGACAGCATTTATCACAGCCAACAAACTGTAGATTTAAATATAAAATAAAATACATTTTTTAAAAATTGAAAATGTTGAAAAATATTGACAAATTTCAAAGAAAACATGCCTTCCAAATCTGCCTTGACAAAATTAAACCATTTATCACAGCCAAAAAACTGTAAAGTAAAAAAAAAACCTACAGTATATGCAAAATTGAAAAATAAAAATCAAGAAAACATTTCTTCAAATCACCAAATTATACAACTGATTTTAGCCAAAGACAGTAAATTAAAAAAAAAAAGTAAAACGTAAAAAAACACAAACAGTAGAAGTAATAAATTAATATATATACAGTAAAGAGGAGTTTAGTAGTGTGTGTGTGTGTGTGTGTGTGTGTGTGTGTGTGTGTTCCTCCTCTCATGTCTGCAGCGTCTCCGTCTGCTCAGTGAATCCAGGAAATTCCAGCAGATTCACTGCAACCTGCAAATAACTTCCAGACCGCATCAGCCAACCACAGCTCTCCCCTCCAGCCTGGAAACACTCCATACAATACATTTATTGATTGATTGATTTCACAGATAAACAGTTACACACAAATAAACACTGATGTCATGTCCTCTGAGGCGAGGCTGCAGCCGTCACCTCTGCTCAGGCTTGTTTTATGTTCTTAAAACATTAATCAGCTTCACTGTGAAATGGATCGTGTTTCTATTGTGTAACATCAGAATCTGGATTCAGATTCTCATTTAATGCAGGTAATTAACACAACACTGTGTTAATGAATGCAGGCAGTGAAAACATTATAAACACAGTCACATTACAGAAGAAACATAATCTGACAAACACAGATTACAAATAAAAGAGTGAATAAAACAGAATCACAATAGGATTGAATATAATTATATTTTATATTCAGTCATTTCAGTGTCAATGATTTTATAACATCAGACGTGTTTCAAAGAAGCAGCTGCAGTTCTCCCTCCGGCCTGCAGGGGGCGACAGAGCAGCTCAGAAACAACCACCGAGTCAGTGTGCTGTGTTTACATGTAGCGGAGCTAGCTTTAGCCTTAGCTTCTGCTGAGCGGTAAGTTGAGCTTCATCTAACTGTGAATAAGTTAATAACATGTATTTACGCTTCTGTTAAACTGTGATAAACATCAGAGACATATTAAACGTTCAAGTTTAGCTCTGTTTGTTCGGAGAAGCCACTTAATGTCGCTAATGTTAGCCAAACACGAACGGTGCAAGACTTCCATTAGAAATATACACAATTAAAGATTGTCTGTGTTTTTTAACGAGTACAGTGTCTTATATCTAATTATGTAAGACATGTTAGGAATCAGCAGAGGTCAGTTGTATATTCGGCTTATACACTGAGCTCAAAGCAGGTTTTATTTTTCTACTGTTTCTTTTTAGTTCACTTGAGAATCAAGTCGTTTTCTGAGACCTTTGCAGCGGAGCAATGACGATCTCCGCATTAAAATGTCGTAGTATTTGAACGGAGTTCTGTATAAACGAAAAGTAGAAGCGATCTTTATAAAGAGGAATGTGTCTCTGTGTTCATCAAGTTTGATTTAAGTCTGTATTTATTCATATGTTAACCTGAAGACTGGACTGAAGGATTAATATTAACTAAGTAGTTTGAGTTATTTACTGGAGTTTGTCCGTTACTGAGACGCGTGTTTATGACGTTTAGAGGAAAAGATTGTAGTTTTTACTCCATAAGAGTTCTGTTTATTTTATAGGTTCAGGCGGCTGCAGCTTTTATTTGAATGTTCACAGTGTGGCTTTGTCATTTTAACTTCATCAGCGTCTTAATTTAACTGATCATTAAACTGTCAGTGCAGGTGAGTGTCGGAGCAGAGAGGTCAAAGGTCATCTGGTCTTCAACATGGTCAAACAGCAGAGGAGATCAGACAGGTGAGGACTGGTTATAATGGCTGCTCACTGGTTTCTGCTGTTAATGTCACACTGAGACATTTAACAACAGATCAGAGGCTCAAATGTCTCCTGTCATCTGAGAAACTGAAGTTAAAGATCAATATTTACAAGACAGAGATATACATCAAAGTGTCACCTGTCAGACAGGTGAGTTTGTAGCGTAGATTTATCCCCAGTTGAACACGGTATGATTTGGGTGTCACACAGGAGAATAGCTCATGTCCTCTGCTACAGAAAGTGAAGGGAAAAGACAAATCATCATTTGATCCTTCAGTTAAACAGTTTTATATGTTGAACCTAAAACAGACTCAGATCAGATGAAGGTTAATAATCAAACACAAGATCTCACACACCACTATCAATTAAAATAATCCAGAAACCAACACCAGTCAGTCCCAAACTGAAATTCAAAGCTCCTTTAAATAAATCAATCATAGCACGACCTTGTGTGTGTGTGTGTGTGTGTGTGTGTGTGTGTGTGTGTGTGTGTGTGTGTGTGTGTGTGTTTACTCTGTAAGATCATCATTTAAAACACACCTTAAAGGGATAGTGCACCCAAAAATGAAAATTCAGCCATTATCTACTCACCCATATGCCGATGGAGGCCCTGGTGAAGTTTTAGAGTCCTCACATCACTTGCGGAGATCAGCGGGGGGAACGGGCAGTACACCTAATGGCAGACGACGCCCCAGACTAACGCCCAAGAACACAAAATTTAATCCACAAAGTATCTCCATACTGCTCATCCGTAGTGATCCAAGTGTGCTGCAGCCCCGACATAAAAAGTTGTTTGGAAAAACGTCATATGAACTCTGTTTTTAGCCTCACTGTAGCCTGCAGCTCTGACTGCTTCTCTGTGCTCCGCGCTCACGTGTGCACACCTGCGCGAGACCAGCGAAAGCATGAGCTTTGCTTAGCCGTGTTTACATCACGTGACACGTGCACCGCAGGGAGAGACAACAGTAACCACAGTCGCTAAAAGATAATTTGCACTATGGTCTTTTAGCAAAGGACAGCCCA
>NC_065513.1:44469626-44472145 GCF_006386435.1 Epinephelus moara
GCTGCAGCACACTTGGATCACTATGGATGAGCATGTTGAAGATATTTTGTGGATTCAATTTTGTGTTCTTGGGCGTTAGTCTGGGGCGTCGTCTGCCATTAGGTGTACTGCCCGTTCCCCCTGTCGATCTCCGCAAGGGATGTGAGGACTCTAAAACTTCACCTGAGCCTCCATCGGCATATGGGTGAGTAGATAATGGCTGAATTTTCATTTTTGGGTGCACTATCCCTTTAACATTCTCCTCACCTCAAAACTCTGATTCCAAAACTTTGTGTAAAACGTAGGTGAAACAGCAACAAGCTGTGAATTATTTTTGAAACACAGGGAGACATGTCAAAATGTTTTTCCTCCAACAGTTGCAGTGCAGTTTTTCACATGACATTTTAACGAGACATTAACTCAATAAAACGACACAGATAAAGACAATATTTGAATCCATAAAGATGCTGTGCAGTGAAGTGCAGTGACACGGGACAGCTTGTGTTCACAGTGCAGACAACAAACAGAATCTGTTTCCAGTTTCTCAGATGTGGTGATTTTTTAAATGTTTCTGTCAAACATGAAAGTAAAGTGAATAATTTTGGGTTTTGAACCGTTGGCTGGACAGAACGAGACGTGAGGACGTCACTTTGGACTGAAGGAAATAATAACAGATGATTTTTTGACTGTTTCTGGAGATTTTACAGTCAAAATAATGAATCTGTAAAATAATCAATGAAGCTGTAAAATATTTTAGTTCCTTCACAGATTCAGATTATTGATACAAAATATAATCAGTAATAAATGTTGATGTGTTATCACAGATGAATCCAGCAGGATATAAGACATTCAAATGAGCTGATTAACACATTAATGAGTCAATAACATCAGATATTTATTACTCTGCAGAATCAGTACTTTTGGTACTTTAAGTATATTTTGATTCTGATACTTTTGTACTTTAACTTCAGAAAGAGTTTGAGTCACAGATTATTTCTACACTGTGATATTATTATTATTTCATAATATTTCCTCCACCTGACTCTTTACAGACAGAATAATGTATGAATTATTTGAGCTTCTGGTCTTGTGATGAGCTGTTGACTGGTGTGACTGGTTTCTCTCTCAGGTGTTTTGTACCTGTCTCTGGGGGGTGTAACAGCGTGATGCAGGTTCAGTTCCCCGTCGGCCTTATACAGAGGAAACACCTCCTGACTCAGCAGGTCAGTGAAACAAACGCACCCTCTGCTGTGTGTCTGCTGTCACCCGTCTGTTTCACTGTGTGTGTGGTTTTATTTGTCAGGGTTCAGCGACAGGAAGCTGCAGCTCCTCCAGCACAGAAGAAGAGAGAGGAGAGATAGCAGGAGGAGGAGGAGGAGGGACGAAGAGGGCGAGACTGGACGGGTCAGACACTTTTTATTTTATTTCTTTTATTTTTCTTTCTTTTTTTTTAATTTACTTTTATTTATTTTTGATATATTATTATTTTATTTATTTCTAAAGTAAATTTTATTTTATATTTATTATTACTTATTTTATTTATTCATATTTATTTATTTATTCTTCTTTTATTTTTTTATTTATAGTTTTATTATACTGAAGATGTTTCACCTCAGTGCTGTTAGTGCCCTCTACAGGCCGCAGTCTTCATCACACTATGAACAGTAGTGGAAAAGAAATCCTCAACATGCTGAAGAAGCTGTGATCAATAAATGACTGATTGATAACTGATTGATTAGTGATGATGGTCAGAGCTGTAGCTGTTGGTGGTGTCAAGTGTTTTGACCTCAGTCTCAGCTCAGCTCAGTCTGACACATAAACTGCAGCGTCTCATCTTTATTTACTGAGAAATATTAACAGTGAAAACCTGCTGCGTTCGTTCACTCTGCTGCGTCACAGAGACAGAAACAAACACTTGTTTACTGTTTGTAATTCAGTAAATAATAAATTAATTAGAACGAATATTAAAGATGGACGTTTTTATAGTTTGACATGTGACTGTAGAGCGTCAGATACTGAGGGGAACATCAGCTGTCTGAGACACTGTTACTGCTGCTGTTGTTGTTGTTGTTGTTGTTGTTGTTGTGACCCACACACATCACAATAAATGTGTGACGTTTTATTGAATTCAATTTTTTTTTGTTTTCTCTCAGAAGTGAAGAGGCCGCCGCTCTGACCAATAGAGAGAGAGTCTCGGGGTCATGTGGTCAACCAGGAAGTGAGAGCTGCTCCACAGCAGGTGTGTGTGTGTGTGTGTGTGTGTGTGTGTGTGTGTGTCGCTTACAAACAGATATTCAAATTTCTAAGAGATAACGGTACACGCACCAATCAGGTGTCAGATGACATCATATTATTGACACAGCTCCGGTGACCTCACAGTAAACACAGATGCTGACAGACTCTCAGCTCTTTCATTACTGGACCTCACAGCTGCCTCTGGTTGAGGCAGAGGGTGCTGTCTGTAGCTCTGGTTGAGGGTGAGGGTGCTGTCTGTAGCTCTGGTTGAGGGTGAGGGTGCTGTCTGTAGCTCTGGTTGAGGC
>NC_065513.1:44472654-44476199 GCF_006386435.1 Epinephelus moara
AGATGGTGCTAACTGTGCTTTGTAAAGTCGTATAGCTCTGGGTATCCAGCAACCACTACCACCAGTTTCTCCTCCATTGTTTACCAACTGTACACTTGTTGTCAACTCGAGGAGTTCAGAGCGCTCTGGCAAAAAGGCCAGGCGCCTGGAGCTCAGAAACACCTGATGCGTAGCGAGTGTAGAAGTTGTAGGCCGTTTTGAAAAGGTGTGTTCTGAAGGATTCGTTGAAGGTGGAGCGTGACGGGGAGTCTCTGGTGTCTTTAAGGAGGGATTTCTAGAGGATGGGAGCAGCAGTGGAGAAGGAGGCCCTGTCCCCCCCAGGTCGAGCTCAGACAGGTCATGGAGGGCTTGATTAGTGATGATGAGGAGTTTGAAGTGGTTAAGCTGGGGGACAGGGAGCCAGTGGAGGTTATGAAGGTCAAGGGTGTGGGAGTGTGTGAGAAGACGAGCAGCAGAGCTCAGGATGTAGTTTGAGTGTTGTGACTGACACACTGTAGAGGAGACCGTCTCAGTCTGGAGGTGATGAATGTGTGAATGAGTCTCTGCAGCTGAAGAGCAGGAGATGGACGGAGGTGGGCGATGTTTCTGAGGTGGAGGAGGGCTGTGATGTGTTTGATGTGTTGGTCAGAGGAGAAGGTTTGATCAAAGGTGGAGGTTACAGAGGGGAGGAGAGCACAGTGGAGCTGTCGATGGAGAGGAGGAGCTATGGCTGGATCTGAAGAGAGATTTGGGAGCAGTGATGATGGTGTTTGTCACAGTTCAGTCTGAGGCCAGGATGGAACTTGTGTTCTTCTGTGAACTGTGACTGTGTGTATCTGCTTCTATAAAGGATGACACAGACCAATAAGAAACGTTATTTAAAGTTAAAGCAGTTCAGTTTGAAGCACACAAGTCAAACCGTCTGCTCCTGAGTGGGAGGAGTCAACAGAGCGCCGGCGCCCAGCCCTGCTGTCAGTGACCTGATTGGTTAATGTCACTGTCAGTCAGTGTATCAGTAGTAGAGACAGAATGAGCTGTGACGTGTCTCATGTGTCCTCAGATGTCTCCTCCAGACCTCCTCCAGAGCAGCAGGGCTCAGCAGAGCTCAGTGAGGACAGCAGAGCAGCCGAGGTGATGATGTAACACTCTGATGTCATCTGCACTTCATGACATCACTCATTAGTGTAAGTGTTGTAACACTTCCTGTTTGTGTGTCAGCTGCAGAGCGTGAGGTCACTGAAGGTCACCATCCAGCAGAGCAGTGAGAGCAGAGAGTTCGGACAGACGGACAGACAGACAGGTGGACTCCACTGTCACGTCTGTAACCTCACCTGTCGCTCCCTGCAGGTGAGACACGTCTCCATGGTAACGCCTCCTCTTCACTCTGCTCCTCTGGGGTCAGACCTCTGCTACATGACAGACGACCGTGTGTGTGTGTGTGTGTGTGTGTGTGTGTGTGTGTGTATCCAGGTGTTTCAGGAGCACATGACTGGATCAGAACACCTGAAGAAACTGAAGGAGATGACACACTCCATCTGCCTCAACACACACACCCTGCAGGACAGGTACACACTCACACGCACACACACACACACACACACACACACACACACAGTGGACTCGTCCTGATTGGTTCCTCCTGTGTCCTCCAGGGGGCGTCGGCCTGATACGCAGCGCTGGTGTGACACATGTCAGACTCACTTCAGCGGCGACGTCATCGTCCATCGACGGTCGAAACAACACAAGGTGGGAAACAACACTGATGACATCATGGACGCTGCTGCTTTTCATTGTTCAGAGGGTTGAACACTTCCTGTTGCTGCGTCACATTAAAAGCTTTCCACCTGTGTATCAGCAGGAGGCTTTTATTGTGAAGAGGTTACAGGAAGTACGGGTTTATAAATGTCTCTTCTTCTTCTGTGTCTGCAGACGTGTAAGCAGCTGAGTCGTCCCTTCTGTCCCGTCTGTAAACGTCACTTCAGGACTCCCAGGAAGTTCGTGGAACACATGAAGTCTGCGGAGCACAAAGAGCAGGTCAGCAGGGGGCGCCGCCGAGCACGGGGGGGGGGTCAATTGCATCGCACAGGTCCATTTGATGAAACCTGCACGGGCACATACCTGTGAAGCTCAGCACCAGAACGAACCGTTAATTAAAGTCAGCTGGTAAACAGGGTGAGTTTGATTCTGTGTCTCTCTCCTCCCAGGTGCACCTGCAGGAGGCTCAGGAGGAGGAGCTGATCACTGTGGACGCTGTTGGCTGCTTCGAGGGAGAGGAAGAAGAGGAGGAGGAGGACGAAGAAGAAGAGGTAGAAGTAGCAGATGAAGAAGAGGAGGGTGGTGTAGGAGAAGAAGAAGCAAAGAAAGAAGTGATGGAGGAACAACCAGACGATGAGGTGAGCAGCAGGTGACAGCGTTGTCACATGACCTCATGACCTCATGTTCGTGCTCACTGATTGGCTTCATCAATCCGACTCTCTGTCACGTGTGATTTTACATGATGTTCAACATGTTGTGAAGGTGGTGAAATAAAAAAGGTCATTTCATGTTCAGCAGGTGAGTTTCAGTCCGACCTGAGTCTCCACAGCTCCACGAGACTCTTCAGCCGAGCTGCAGCTGTTCATTGATTAGTGTTTAATTAATAACTGATCAATAACAGTTTCAGAGTTTTAAGAAAACAAAGTCAGAATTTTGATTCTCTAAACTTCTGTGCATTTTATATTTTATATTTTCTAACCCTGTGTGTGTGTGTGTGTGTGTGTATGTGTGTGTGTGTGTTACAGGCAGCTGACACACAGGAAACAGACAGTGAGCAGTATGACCCCCACACCATATATGGTATGTTCCTATGGTTACTATGGTAACTGTTAGTTCTGTCTGACGGTGGTTTGTCGCCTCTCAGTGGACGACTGACGTCTGAGTTCACTCAGTAAATACACAGTAAATATAAAGTGTGTGTGGCTCTGACACCATAAACACGTTTTTTAATATTATTTTTATAATTAATGTTCACTGAAAAATTATGTTTTTTATTTAAATCAGAATCTGTTTCATGACAGAATTCCTGTTTGTGTGTTTTCACATCATCATCATCATCATCATCATCAACCCGTCAATGAGCTGAACAATAATCAATAATAAATATTCAAACTGAGAGACAGAAATGATGATGATGTATAAACAGTACGTCTCTGTGTGTCTCTACAGGAGGTAGTTTTGTGCTTCCTGTTTCTGGCTTCCTGTGTCGACTGTGTAACAAGTTCTTCTACAGAGAGACGACAGCACGACACACACACTGCCGGACACACACACACTACCTCAACCTGCAGGTAACACACACACACACACACACACACACTTGTCTTGCTTTACCTGTCAGCAGTGTGGTTACTCTAAAAATGTAATATATTACTCGTTATTAGGGATGCACCAAAATGAAAATTTGTGGCCGAAGCCGAATATTATTAAACGCTTGGCCGAATACCGAATATCATTGTTTAGTTTTTCATTAGTTTTTGCAGATGAACCCTCCAGATTAGTGTTGTCACGGTACCAAAATTGGGACCCAC
>NC_065513.1:44476401-44496908 GCF_006386435.1 Epinephelus moara
GCACAGCGTGCTGAATGATTTAAGCCTATTTTGCTCGCTCAAAACTATTTTTAGTCGCAAATGCAATGCAGTGAGGGACGGATCGCCACACTGCCGACATTTTACTCCGCGCGTCACGGCAAGCCGTTTGATTGCGTTATCAAAACACGCCGCTATTATTCGGCCTTGCTTTTAACTTATTCCACCGAATACCGAATGTGTGTTTTTTTGCAATATTCGGCTGAATATATTCGGTTACCGAATATTCAGTGCATCCCTACTCGTTACCCTTTTTAAAAGTAATAACATTACTTTACTCATTACTCCCTGCCCACAGTAACTCGTTACACTACTCGTTATATTACTTTTCTGTTACCCCTCATGAAACTGGTTCCTGTGTGTCTCTGTGTGAATGTCACAGTGATCACTGCTAAGTGAAGCTAATGCTAGCTAGCTTCTTTTCACCTGGAGGTCTTCAGTTACCTGTGAGCGTTACTGTCCCCAGAGATCTGTCTGACAGACGCACAGTCACTCATGGAGCAACATTTCATCCAGCACATATCCAGCCATCAGCTCCATCACCTCTCTGTGTCTGCAGCTGTCCACGTGTTGTAATATTTGTTGTTTGTTTGTGTTTCAGAGACGCAGAGCTCAGAGGACACACGAGGACCAGGACAGATCTGCTCTCACCTGACCTGCTCACACTCTGTCCCACAATGCACCTGTGTATCCAGCTGATGGACTGATGATGATGATGATGATGATGATGATGATGATGATGACATCATCCTGCTCTCTGAATTTTTTTGTTTTTTACTTTGTATTTATGAACAAATTATTCAGACAGTAAACAAAAAGAAATCAACAGTATCTCTGAGGTGATGATGATGAAGGTGATGATGATGAAGGTGATGATGATGATGCTCAGTACATCAGTTTGATTTATAATAAAGTATCACACATTGAATATGAGAGAGTTTATCTGAGGGAGCTGCAGAGGAAACTGACTGAGTGTCGAGCCTCAGATTCAGATTCAGGAGGATGATGTGGATCCTGGTCCTGGTCCTGGTCCTGGACCCGTGGAGCAGCTCCTTACTGTCACAAGGCTGCTGGAGGGGTCGGGGGGGTTTCTCCATCAAGGCTACGTGTGTTTGTGGAGTTGGAGAGGACTGTGTCCCACGGGGAGTCCTGTCAGGAGTCCTGTGTGTGGGGTCGTTACTACGAGCCATCCGGTCCCTGTAGGACCAAAGTGAGACTCGGCACAGTGTCAGACACGTCTTCAGTGGGTGCTGTCTCTTGTCTCTGATCCTGTTTGTGATACTCATGGCCAGGATCTCAGGGTGCAGCCGGGGGGAGGGGTCTGGTCTCTGCTCTTTGCAGATGATGGTTCTGTTGGCTTCATCTCACCGTGACCTCCATCATGACCTGTGGAGGTCAGCTCCTCCCAGTGTGAGGTCATGGTTCTCTGCTGGATTGTTCCGTCAGTGTCTGTAATCTTATTGAAGAAGGTCACATCTGTCCTCATCAGGGACGAGTCTCAGACAGAGGTGTGACTGTTTCACTGATGAAGTTTTGTTTTGTGTGTTTCCACTGAGCTGTGTCTCTGTACTGACTCCTGGTGGCCGTCAGATGAACTGCAGCTTTAACTCAGGTTTTTAGATGGAAGGAATTTGCTTCAGTGTTTTGGTGCAGAGACAAAAACATAAATATAGAAAGGAAAAAAATTACAGAAACAATATTTGTGTATTTTGTGTTTCATATTGTTTGTTTCAGAGCTGTATATTTTTACTTAGTATTTATGTTCTGTGTTTGTAACTTTATGTCACTGTGTCTCTGCCAGGACACTGTTGAAAAGGAGACTTTTAATCTCAGGAGGTTTTTGTGGTTAAATAATTAAAAATAAAATAAAAATGAAAGCACTTGTCGGGTATGTGCAAAAATATATTCTATTTAATGTTTTTCAAATGTTACAAAATGAATTTACAAAAAAATGTGGAAGCCAAAAAATACTAAAAATAATAGTAATGAAAATTAAAATGATAAAAACAGCAATAATACAAATGAATAACAATAAAATAAAATGATACAAATTCAAATAAAGCCTCTGAAAACAAAGTTAATGATGGTTATATTTTACATATACATATATAGTACACGTGTTTTTATCACTGATTTGTTTTTTTAGGATATCGATTATTTGTTTTATCTGTGCACTGTATAAAAATGCTGACACATGTCCATCACAGTTTCCTGCTGTCCAAAGTCTTAAAGAGGAAAAAAAATCTGAGACAGTGGAGAAAGAAAAAAAAGACAAACAAACATTATCTTATCAAAGTAATCACTGAATAATGTCTTTTGTTGATCAGACTAGTCAGTAAATGTTTCAGTTCTCTGTGAAATGCTGTTAATTTAGTTTAATTAATCAAGTATGAATTTTGTGACAATTGAATTGTATTAACTAAAGAAGAAAGGGACAGGGTGTCCACATACTTGTGTCATATTTGGTTTAATGACCCTAACCTGCTGAGCACCTCCTCAGATGAAGGTTTCACTTTAAAATCATCTCCTTTAATTATTTAATGAGCCTCTGACTGTGGAGCTGCTTTCAGTCCACGTGGCATGCGTCACCCTGCTATGGCCACAGGGGGCGCTGTGCCCGCTCAGCGCAGAGGATTGTGGGATCGGAGGAGGCAGCAGCGGAGCATCATCATCATCACTGCCGGGACCGGGACTCTTGTGAGCGGACTGTACCGAGCTGGGAGCCGCTGAAGTGCCTTAAGAGCGGAGCCATGGGACACGGAGACCTGATGAGCCAGGCGGAGGATGTGGCGGACCAGGTGAGCTCCTCTCTGCGGGGAAACACACACCCTGAGCCGGCCATAGACAGGGCTGGGACCTCTCTGCCGCTGCTTCCGAATTCCATTCAGAAATCTGGTGGTTTTATGGAGCTGCGCGCTCCGCACACACACACACACACACACACACACACACACACACACACACACACACACACACACACCGTGTGTCACAGTTCACTGTCGGTGAACTCGGCGCAAAGATTATTGAACCAAACCAAAACTTTGTTGTAATAAAGATCAACTTTCTTTAACTTTAAAGTTGAGACTGTGACTCGGTGCAGTTTGGAAGGGTGTAGCCTCAAAGTCTTGTGCAAGTATAATTAAGTTATGATGAAACACCAAAATAAGATTTTACCTGAATTATTTGTGCGCCGAAGGAAAGAGTGACTCCTGGTGATGTTCTGCAGCCCTCGGTTGTTTCCTGCGGTGCAAATGTCGGCGGGTTTTGAGGGGAACTGAAAAAATCACCGATTTTTTTAACGGAGTTTGGTGCGGTGTTCATGTGTGAGGACGGAAGTAATCAGATTTTGGATCTCTTGGAGATCATGATGCAAAAAAGTAAAGTGGTTCATCTTCGTTGCTGAGTTCAAAGCACGTTCAGATTATTACCAACAGAATTATTACTGTTGTTTATAATATACTTCTTTAGTACATCCATACAGTCTGTACCGCACAAGAGTTTGAACAACAGTAAAGTCAGATTTGTAGGTATTTTAAGACGTCACGGTCAGTTACATGTGTGCCGAAAGTTAAATATAGGTCTTATTAATGTAACTGAGGTGTTTATATATTTGTTCCCGGATGTGTCGCTCTGCACAGCACAATAATGTGTTAAATTGGCAGATTTCTAAATGGCGTCTGGTGCAATGCTTGTTATGTCACAAGAACCTAAAGTTGCCGTAGTTGACTGTAACTCTGTGTCATGGAATGAAGCAAAAATGAACCGGAAATGTAAATATGGATCATTGATTTTCATTAGCACGGGTTTGTTTTGCGTCACGTCGTAGTGTCTCTCAGGACCGGAAATGAAATGTATTGAGCAAGTTTGTGTTGAATGAGCTCGAGGCCAGTCAGGCTGTGCTGCAGCTTCACACAGGAAGTAGTTTGATGAGGATATTGAAGCTGACTGGCTGCCACATACACACTCTGATGATGATGATGATGATGATGATGTTAGCCTGCAGCTCTCTGACAGTCAGCTGTTAATCAGCAGCAGTGAAACCACACAGACATTTAAAGATAAAGTTTGTCCAGGAGCGTCTGTCACTGTGTCACAATGTGTTTGCAGTCTTTTGGAGAAACATCAGAATATAGCAGTTAACCTGTTATTCAGCAGGTTGGATCCTCACAGGTGTTGTTATGATGTCACAGGTGTGTCTGACGTTTGAGAACAGGTGATGACGTCCATGTTAACGTCAGATTAAAGCTCCAGTGTTTCAGATCTAAAGTGAATCTGATCTAATGGTTGTGTTCTGGTTCCCTCAGAATGACACGTTTATATCTCCACAGGGAGCAGGTCCTCGTCTACACAGATCACCATGTTGCACCACCATGTTTCTACAGTAGCCCAGAAGAGACAAACCAAACACTGACTCTAGATAGAGACATTCATGTGTTGACGTCAGCTCCTCTGTGACGCAGCGTCTGATAAACACAGTTTTTTTCTTGTTAACATGTTCAGTGTTTGTACCTGTCTCAATCAGCTGAGGTCTCATGTGTGAAACAACATGCAGGATCCAGACTGAAAATGTAGGAATGGATGAAACCTAAAAATGGCATGTGCCAAAACATATTTGAGAGTTTCTACCATCAGGCTCCACCTCACCGTCAGTGTCGCCAATTTCCTGTCTTCAAAATGTTGGTCAGCGTGGGTCAGAGAGTTCCTCCCATCACAGCCTCAGTGTGGGAAGTGACATACGACTCAGTGTACGTTATCCTCTGAGGATAATTCAGCTCCTGAACACTGAAGGAATTCTAACCAGGAGAAGTTTCAGATGGTTGTAATCTGTAATCTGTAATCTGTAATCTGTAATCCTGATTGATAGACGACAACAATCTGACACACTGGAGCTTTAACCTCTGGAGTCAGTTTGAATGTTTCAGTGTAGAGTTTTAATGTAACACACAATAAATCAGATCCAGTGAGACAGGAGCAGAAACACCAACAAACATCTACAGGTTCTGCTTTTTAAAAACTCACCTGTTGGATGAAATGTAGATCTGAACGTTTTCTAACATCAGATTAATGATGTGAACACAAACACAAACATTATGAATCAGATGAATAATCAGGCTCAGTCTCACAGTCGAGTAAATGTCCTCCACAGGAGTAAATAAACTGCTGCGTCTCCATGGTAACGCCTCATTAATTCACACTCTGCAGTAATGAAGCTGACCTGCTGTATCGATCATGTGACTGTAGCCGGTTGGAGCAGCTGTTGAATGAAATCATAAATCTCAGTGTATTTTATCACAGCACTGTATGATACATATCACAGTATATTTAAAATGTCAATAATATCCTAACGTATGATGACATATTGTGAGTGCGTCTGTGTCTTCGGCGTCAGTTCCTGCGGGTGACCAAACACTACCTCCCCCACGTGGCGCGGCTGTGCCTGGTCAGCACCTTCCTGGAGGACGGCGTCAGGATGTGGTTCCAGTGGGCGGAGCAGAGCGAGTACATCGAGTCCACCTGGAGCTGCGGACGCTTCATCGCCAACGTCTTCGTCCTAATCAACCTGCTGGGGCAGCTGGGTAATACACACACACACACACACACACACACACACACACTGGGTTTGTCTTTGTGTAGTTTTCAGGACAGGGGGAAGTACATTTTGAGATACTTAATACTTCATTGACCCTTCATCCTAAAGAACAGAGAGAGACGACTGGTCGCTCTGTGTAATCACACGTAGATCAAAACCTTGTGTCAGATGCTCATGGAGAACAGGAAACAACAAGAAACAACAGGAAACAACAGGAAACAACAAGAAACAACAGGAAACAACAGGAAACAACAGGAAACAACAGGAAGACGATCCAAAAAAATAGAGACTGAGGAAGGAAGTAATAAAGCCTTTATTGCAGCAGCTAAATCATTAAAAAGCCGACATGTTGGGACCACTGCTGCTCTTCATCAGGACTGCTGCTCTTCATCAGGACTGCTGCTCTTCATCAGGACTGTAGCTCTTCATCAGGACTGCTGCTCTTCCTCAGGACTGCTGCTCTTCATCAGGACTGTAGCTCTTCATCAGGACTGTAGCTCTTCATCAGGACTGTAGCTCTTCATCAGGACTGCAGTTCTTCATCAGGACTGCAGCTCTTCATCAGGACTGCAGCTCTTCATCAGGACTGCAGCTCTTCATCAGGACTGCAGCTCTTCATCAGGACTGCAGCTCTTCATCAGGACTGCAGCTCTTCATCAGGACTGCAGCTCTTCATCAGGACTGCAGCTCTTCATCAGGACTGCAGCTCTTCATCAGGACTGCAGCTCTTCATCAGGACTGCAGCTCTTCATCAGGACTGCAGCTCTTCATCAGGACTGCAGCTCTTCATCAGGACTGCAGCTCTTCATCAGGACTGCAGCTCTTCATCAGGACTGCAGCTCTTCATCAGGACTGCAGCTCTTCATCAGGACTGCAGCTCTTCATCAGGACTGCAGCTCTTCATCAGGACTGCAGCTCTTCATCAGGACTGCAGCTCTTCATCAGGACTGCAGCTCTTCATCAGGACTGCAGCTCTTCATCAGGACTGCAGCTCTTCATCAGGACTGCAGCTCTTCATCAGGACTGCAGCTCTTCATCAGGACTGCAGCTCTTCATCAGGACTGCAGCTCTTCATCAGGACTGCAGCTCTTCATCAGGACTGCAGCTCTTCATCAGGACTGCAGCTCTTCATCAGGACTGCAGCTCTTCATCAGGACTGCAGCTCTTCATCAGGACTGCAGCTCTTCATCAGGACTGCAGCTCTTCATCAGGACTGCAGCTCTTCATCAGGACTGCAGCTCTTCATCAGGACTGCAGCTCTTCATCAGGACTGCAGCTCTTCATCAGGACTGCAGCTCTTCATCAGGACTGCAGCTCTTCATCAGGACTGCAGCTCTTCATCAGGACTGCAGCTCTTCATCAGGACTGCAGCTCTTCATCAGGACTGCAGCTCTTCATCAGGACTGCAGCTCTTCATCAGGACTGCAGCTCTTCATCAGGACTGCAGCTCTTCATCAGGACTGCAGCTCTTCATCAGGACTGCAGCTCTTCATCAGGACTGCAGCTCTTCATCAGGACTGCAGCTCTTCATCAGGACTGCAGCTCTTCATCAGGACTGCAGCTCTTCATCAGGACTGCAGCTCTTCATCAGGACTGCAGCTCTTCATCAGGACTGCAGCTCTTCATCAGGACTGCAGCTCTTCATCAGGACTGCAGCTCTTCATCAGGACTGCAGCTCTTCATCAGGACTGCAGCTCTTCATCAGGACTGCAGCTCTTCATCAGGACTGCAGCTCTTCATCAGGACTGCAGCTCTTCATCAGGACTGCAGCTCTTCATCAGGACTGCAGCTCTTCATCAGGACTGCAGCTCTTCATCAGGACTGCAGCTCTTCATCAGGACTGCAGCTCTTCATCAGGACTGCAGCTCTTCATCAGGACTGCAGCTCTTCATCAGGACTGCAGCTCTTCATCAGGACTGCAGCTCTTCATCAGGACTGCAGCTCTTCATCAGGACTGCAGCTCTTCATCAGGACTGCAGCTCTTCATCAGGACTGCAGCTCTTCATCAGGACTGCAGCTCTTCATCAGGACTGCAGCTCTTCATCAGGACTGCAGCTCTTCATCAGGACTGCAGCTCTTCATCAGGACTGCAGCTCTTCATCAGGACTGCAGCTCTTCATCAGGACTGCAGCTCTTCATCAGGACTGCAGCTCTTCATCAGGACTGCAGCTCTTCATCAGGACTGCAGCTCTTCATCAGGACTGCAGCTCTTCATCAGGACTGCAGCTCTTCATCAGGACTGCAGCTCTTCATCAGGACTGCAGCTCTTCATCAGGACTGCAGCTCTTCATCAGGACTGCAGCTCTTCATCAGGACTGCAGCTCTTCATCAGGACTGCAGCTCTTCATCAGGACTGCAGCTCTTCATCAGGACTGCAGCTCTTCATCAGGACTGCAGCTCTTCATCAGGACTGCAGCTCTTCATCAGGACTGCAGCTCTTCATCAGGACTGCAGCTCTTCATCAGGACTGCAGCTCTTCATCAGGACTGCAGCTCTTCATCAGGACTGCAGCTCTTCATCAGGACTGCAGCTCTTCATCAGGACTGCAGCTCTTCATCAGGACTGCAGCTCTTCATCAGGACTGCAGCTCTTCATCAGGACTGCAGCTCTTCATCAGGACTGCAGCTCTTCATCAGGACTGCAGCTCTTCATCAGGACTGCAGCTCTTCATCAGGACTGCAGCTCTTCATCAGGACTGCAGCTCTTCATCAGGACTGCAGCTCTTCATCAGGACTGCAGCTCTTCATCAGGACTGCAGCTCTTCATCAGGACTGCAGCTCTTCATCAGGACTGCAGCTCTTCATCAGGACTGCAGCTCTTCATCAGGACTGCAGCTCTTCATCAGGACTGCAGCTCTTCATCAGGACTGCAGCTCTTCATCAGGACTGCAGCTCTTCATCAGGACTGCAGCTCTTCATCAGGACTGCAGCTCTTCATCAGGACTGCAGCTCTTCATCAGGACTGCAGCTCTTCATCAGGACTGCAGCTCTTCATCAGGACTGCAGCTCTTCATCAGGACTGCAGCTCTTCATCAGGACTGCAGCTCTTCATCAGGACTGCAGCTCTTCATCAGGACTGCAGCTCTTCATCAGGACTGCAGCTCTTCATCAGGACTGCAGCTCTTCATCAGGACTGCAGCTCTTCATCAGGACTGCAGCTCTTCATCAGGACTGCAGCTCTTCATCAGGACTGCAGCTCTTCATCAGGACTGCAGCTCTTCATCAGGACTGCAGCTCTTCATCAGGACTGCAGCTCTTCATCAGGACTGCAGCTCTTCATCAGGACTGCAGCTCTTCATCAGGACTGCAGCTCTTCATCAGGACTGCAGCTCTTCATCAGGACTGCAGCTCTTCATCAGGACTGCAGCTCTTCATCAGGACTGCAGCTCTTCATCAGGACTGCAGCTCTTCATCAGGACTGCAGCTCTTCATCAGGACTGCAGCTCTTCATCAGGACTGCAGCTCTTCATCAGGACTGCAGCTCTTCATCAGGACTGCAGCTCTTCATCAGGACAGCAGCTCTTCATCAGGACTGCAGCTCTTCATCAGGACTGTAGCTCTTCATCAGGACTGCAGCTCTTCATCAGGACTGCAGCTCTTCATCAGGACTGCAGCTCTTCATCAGGACTGCAGCTCTTCATCAGGACTGCAGCTCTTCATCAGGACTGCAGCTCTTCATCAGGACTGCAGCTCTTCATCAGGACTGCAGCTCTTCATCAGGACTGCAGCTCTTCATCAGGACTGCAGCTCTTCATCAGGACTGCAGCTCTTCATCAGGACTGCAGCTCTTCATCAGGACTGCAGCTCTTCATCAGGACTGCAGCTCTTCATCAGGACTGCAGCTCTTCATCAGGACTGCAGCTCTTCATCAGGACTGCAGCTCTTCATCAGGACTGCAGCTCTTCATCAGGACTGCAGCTCTTCATCAGGACTGCAGCTCTTCATCAGGACTGCAGCTCTTCATCAGGACTGCAGCTCTTCATCAGGACTGCAGCTCTTCATCAGGACTGCAGCTCTTCATCAGGACTGCAGCTCTTCATCAGGACTGCAGCTCTTCATCAGGACTGCAGCTCTTCATCAGGACTGCAGCTCTTCATCAGGACTGCAGCTCTTCATCAGGACTGCAGCTCTTCATCAGGACTGCAGCTCTTCATCAGGACTGCAGCTCTTCATCAGGACTGCAGCTCTTCATCAGGACTGCAGCTCTTCATCAGGACTGTAGCTCTTCATCAGGACTGTAGCTCTTCATCAGGACTGTAGCTCTTCATCAGGACTGCAACTGTAGCTCTTCATCAAGACTGTAGCTCTTCATCAGGACTGTAGCTCTTCATCAGGACTGCAGCTCTTCATCAAGACAGCAGCTCTTCATCAAGACTGCAGCTCTTCATCAGGACTGCAGCTCTTCATCAGGACTGTAGCTCTTCATCAGGGCTTTAAAACATACAACAAAGTTATTTCCCCAACATACCAGTTATTTTTTCATTATTTTCTGTTTGTTTGTCCTGTCATGTCATCATCGTGGTCATGTGATGGACTCCTATTGGTTCCTGCTGCTCTGGAGACCTGGCCCCAGATATGAGGATGAAAACAGAGATTAAACTGTCTGAAGTCTTTAAAATATGAACTTTGTCCTGAGACATTGTTTCCTGGTTGATGTGACGGTGCGTTCACCGACCTGCAGGGCCTGTCAGTGCTCTGAGTTCTGACCATGAAATGAACATGTAAACACACTCAACAACTCTCTGTCTGTCTGTCTGTCTGTCTGTCTGTCTGTCTGCAGGAGGCTGTGTGTTGATCCTCAGTAGGAACTTTGTTCAGTACGCCTGTTTCACTCTGTTCGGGATCATCGGCATGCAGGTACACACACACACACACACACACACCAGGGTTTTCACGGTCATGGAAAAGCGGAAAAAGTCCTGGGATTTCATAATCTCATTTTCTAGACCTATAAACGTCCTGGAATTATTTCTGGCACTCTGACTGTGACATCAGCTCAGAAAACTCAGATTCTGATTGGTCGTCACTGTTTCTGTTATTGCTCACTCAAAACTCATAGTTTTTGTTGTAGTTATGTAGCTGTCATGGTAACAGATGTGGTGGCGACTCCAGTGTCCACTCAGGTGCCACTCACACTCAGGTGCCACTCAGGTGCCACTTCAGTGCCACTCAGGTGCCACTCAGGTGCCACTTACACTCAGGTGCCACACACTCAGGTGACACTCACACTCAGGTGACACTCAGGTGACACTCACATTCAGGTGACACTCAGGTGACACTCACACTCAGGTGACACTCAGGTGACACTGACACTCAGGTGACACACACTCAGGTGACACTTACACTCAGGTGACACTCAGGTGACACTCACACTCAGGTGACACTCAGGTGACACTTACACTCAGGTGACACTCAGGTGACACTCAGGTGACACTCACACTCAGGTGACAATCAGGTGACACTTCAGTGCCACTCAGGTGACACTCAGGTGACACTTCAATGCCACTCAAGTGCCACTCAGGTGACACTCACACTCAGGTGACACTTAAGTGCCACTCAGGTGACACTCACACTCAGGTGACACTTCAATGCCACTCAGGTGACACTCACACTCAGGTGACACTCAGGTCACACTCAGGTCACACTCAGGTGACACTCAGGTCACACTCAGGTCACACTCAGGTCACACTCAGACAGTTTTAAAACTATATATTTAAAACTCAGGTCACACTCAGACAGTTTTAAAACTATATATTTAAATTCTGGTTCTTGATGTGGACGACCCTCTAATGCCTCCTCCTCCTCCTCCTGCTCCTCTTCCTCCTCCTCCTCCTCCTCCTCTGTGCAGACGGTGGCCTACAGCATCCTGTGGGACCCAAAGTTCCTAATGAGGTGAGTGTGTGACCTTTGACCTTTGATAATAAACGACAGGATGATTTTTTTATTTCTCTGACAAACAAACAGGAAGTCACTTTTTAAAACTGACCTCCTCTCTTCTGACCTCCTCTCTGCTGACCTCCTCTCTGCTGACCTCTCCTCACCCTCCTTTACTTGTTCCTTTTTTCCCAATTCCTCTCCTATCCCTCCTTTTCTTCTTCCCTTTTCCCTCTCCTTGTGTCCTCTCCTCTTTGTTTCCTCTCCCTGTCTCCTTTCCTTCCCTCCTCCCTCTCTCCTGTAGGAACCTGGCGTTGGGTGGAGGTCTGCTCCTCCTCCTGGCGGAGTGTCGTGGGGAGGCTCGCAGCGTGTTTGCAGGAGTTCCGTCCCTCGGTCATCAGAGTTCTCCGAAGCACCTCCTTCAGCTGGGAGGAAGAGTGCTCCTCGTCCTCATGTTCATGACGCTGCTGCACTTTGACCTCAGCCTCTTCAGCGTGAGTCCACACTTGCTCTTCTCTGAGTGAACGACCGTCAGCGTCTGTGTGTGTGTGTTGTCATGGTAACGCTCTGACCCTGTGTCCAGATCCTGCAGAACCTGGTGGGCACGGCGCTCATCGTGCTGGTGGCGGTCGGCTTCAAGACGAAGCTCGCCGCTCTGACTCTGGTCGTCTGGCTGCTCGTCATCAACTTCACCTTCAACGCCTTCTGGAGCATCCCGTCGTACAAACCCATGCACGACTTCCTCAAGTACGACTTCTTCCAGACCACCTCCGTCATCGGGGGCCTCCTGCTGGTCGTGGCCCTGGGGCCCGGCGGGGTCTCCATGGACGAGAAGAAGAAGGAGTGGTGAGGAGGAGAAGGGAGGAGGAGAGAGGAGGTGAAGCTGAGGCTCCAGGGACGAGAAGAAGAAGGGGTGGTAAGGAGGAGAAGGGAGGAGGAGGGAGGAGGGAGAAGGGAGGTGAAGCTGAGTCTCCAGGAGTGGTTGAGGAGGTCTGATGTCATCACACACCTGTTAGTGATGATGTCACATCAGCTTCTCTGTTGTCGTCATCAATCATCAGCTGATTATTGATGACATCACAGCCAAACATCAACAAGAGAAAATTCATCAAATTATTATTAAAAATCAGGTTAAAACAACATCAATCAGATAAACATGTAAACATGTAAACAAATGATGTCATAGCTTCCCTGGCGTTCAGACTGGCTCCTCCCACCTGCAGGTGTGTTAACCTGTGTGTGTGCTGCTCTGAGGTCACGTACAGGTGTGCGCTTCATTTACACACCTGAGTCCAGGTCAGAGCCACGCCCTCCTCCTTTTCCTCAGTTTCAGAGCGACCAATCAGAGATTCTCTCCGTGTCACATGACGTGTGTGTGTGTGTGTGTGTGTGTGTTTTTAAATCCTTCCCATCAGCAGTCTGAATAATCCAGTTGTAGTGACGGAGGCTGTCCAGCAGGTGGAGCTGTTTACTCTCCTGTGTTGTTGTTTGTTGGTTTTATTTGTGTGTCAGTGTGACGAGCCGTCTGCTCCTGTGTTCGTCTCTCAGTATCTATAAAGTTGTGACAAAGTGAAATAATTTTCTATGATGTGTTTTTGTAGGAGATGTTTAATAAATCAGTCGCATTGTGAAGCTGCTGTTTGGTTCATCTTTAACCCTTTGAATCCCGCAGTGACATCACTGTTCTCCTGATGATGTCAGACGCCTTTCACACGTGTTTAAACCAGCGGCGCCCACAGGGTCCACACTTGTCCTCAGTCAGTATGACACAGGCTGCATCATACTGGTGTCTGTCCGATAGCCACTTCCTCTACAGCAGGAAACAGAACTTCAAAATAAAAGCTCTGGGCCACAAATTCACTGTACTTCAAAGTAAAACATGTTTTTCTAACAAACGTGTCTCGTCAGCTGCAGTCGGGGTTGAAATAAACTAACGTGCTGCTCAGCAGATCAACGTTACTGGCTTTACTGGTTGAAGAGTAAACGAGTGGCGGCGTGTATCTGGTGTCCAACCCTCCCTCGCTCCACTCAGAGACCACCTGCGACCTGCTTTTGGACCTCGACCCACCAGTTGGGAACCATTGGTTTAACCCTTTGAACTCTGAGCTGATTGGTCAGATTTTACGTTTGAGGTCGACATGTCAAAGGTCAGTAAGGACGGTGTCCCCTCAGGGTCAAAGGTCAGTAGGGACGGTGTCCCCTCAGGGTCAAAGGTCAGTAGGGACGGTGTCCCCTCAGGGTCACACTCTGCTGATAAACTGCTGCGTCTCCGTCCAGTAAAGATCAAATAAATACATAAGATCAAAGGTCAGCGAGCGACCTGCTGAGCAGCCGCCCATCCAAACTACAGACAGGAAAAACTTTATTATTATCACATTTTAAAATCATGTCACAGAATTATTTCATATTTAAGCTTCTTTCTGTCTTTGGTTTTGTTTGTTACTATTTTCTTGCTCTTTTTTTTGGATCATTTACTTCCTTTTATTTCTTTTTCTTTCTTGTTTCCTTCCTCTACTCCCCTCCTCCTCTTTTTCCTCTCATTCTCTCTCCCTTGTTTCCTTGTCTCCTCTCTCCTTGTCTCCTCTCTCCTTGTTTCCTCTCGTATCTTTTTACTAAACTTCTTCTTCTTGACATTCTTTGAGTCATGTGTTTCGTAGCTCGCTGTCTTCTTCATGTGTTGTTTACAGAGATGCGGCCACTTCACACTCAGAGGGTTAATGTGAGAGAGTGATGTGTGTTCTTCACATGAACAAACGACCCCAGCTGAACACAGAGGTCAACTCTCCTCCTGTAACACTGAGACACGCTGAGACGTGTGTGTGTGTGTCTGTCTGTGTGTGTCTGTGTGTGTCTGTGTGTCTGTGTGTAGCCAGCGTTTCTCTGAGAGGAGTTCATGTAGAGAATCAGAGACAGAGACAGGTGAGGAGGAGGAGCTGCAGCTGACCTTCAGGTAAGATGACATCACATACCTACAGATAAATGACACGACTCCAAAGAACCAGTGAAGTGTGACTCACTGACGTCATCAGACTCAGAAACATCCTGAACTTGTGCTGTAACTCTGACGTGATGCGATGATACGATAACCAGCTCAGAAAATATCACGGTGTTAATCTCAAAAACTACGACGAACATTTTTAGTCAACGACATTTTTTTTTTTTTTTTTTTTTCATGACAAAACGAGTCGACGAGCTAAAAATCGATCTTGGTGATAAAAACCAAGATAGAATCTGTTTAACTGTCACTGATGAGCCGTGGTGAGAATATTGGTGGTGAAATTCAGACGCCACATGACATGACGACAGGCTGATGAACTCCAGTAGACAGGCTGACCTCAGATCAGTTCCTCTGACACAGGAGAAAGTTTAGTTTTTATTCACCACCTCAGACGTTCGTCGTGTTCAAAGAAGAAGAGCTCACGTTAAAACACAAACTGCTGTGTGTGTCCTCCAGAAGCTGAACTCACCTCTGACTGTTTCTCTGCTGTCAGTCAGTCATATGTTCATTTCACAGACACATAGAAACTATAAATACACTTTAACACATTCACTTAATGAATAAATTCTGACTTTATTTGGTGTTTTTGTCAGACACTGATCTGCAGTGACGACTGGTTACATGTGTGTTGGTGTCGTCAGTGACGTACACAGGTTCAGACGGGCCCCAGGGGTCATGACTGTGACGGGCCCCACACAGCAGCTGAAAGTGTAGTTTAACGTGAATTCTTGTTTTAACACAGACGTCTCCTGTAGGCCCCCCCACCCCAGGGGCCCCAGAGCAACCACTCTGCCCACACTATCTTTATTTACACCCCTGGATGTTGTTCAGGGTCAAGTCTGTATTTGATCATGTGACCATACCATAGAATATACAGTAGCTGTTTAAAGACAAAATCTGGCCCTGGGGCCCATCGTAAGAAAGACCACTGGGGCCCATCGTAAGAAAGACCACTGCGGCCCGTCCTGACGACTGTACGCTACGTCACTTTTTCCTCTGATGACATCAGATCCAGACGTTGAGCAGGCTGGTCCTCAGAGGTCTCTTTGTCTCTGAACAGCTGATTTAGAAACACAAATAAATCATTGTTACATCACAGATCAGTGTGAAGGCCTCACTCACTTGCATTATTTATCTGACTGACATCACTTCCTCCCTGTCTTTCACTTGGCACTGTGGCATCATGAAGGGGCGGAGCTACCCTCCACATCCTCCTCCTCCTCTTCATCATCATATTGAACATCACTATCTGAGTCATGAAATGATTCTGTGCGACCCGTCCCTCTGTCTCGTCCCATTGCCACACGTCTTCACTGCTTCTCGGTCAAACGTGTGTGAAGGCTGTGTTGGAGGAGGAAAACACACACAGTCCAGTATGATGTGAAAACTGTGATGTCAGACGCAGTGTGTGAACGTGACACAACGTGAGGTCGGATTTATTTTGAGAGGTGTGGACAAGAAAAACTGACTCTGTGTGCAAAGACCTTCACTGCTGCTGCACTTTGGCTGCTGACTGTGTCCATCATGAACACATGAATGTCTCTATCTAGAGTCAGTGTTTGGTTTGTCCGTTCTGGGCTACTGTAGAAACATGGTGGTGCAACATGGTGATCTCTGTAGACGAGGACCTGCTCCCTGTGGAGATATAAACGTGTCATTCTGAGGGAACCAGAACACAACCATTAGATCAGCTGTGTGTGACACACTGGTGATTATTGAAACTGTCCAGCAGGTGGAGCTGTTTACCTGCAGCAGCTGCTTCAGTGTCAGTCTGTTAGACACACACACACACACACACACACACACACACACACACACACACACAGATACAGCTGCTGCTTTTTGGAGAAATCAATAACTCATAATTGCAGTGTGTATGTTTCTATAGTGTGTGTGTGTGTGTGTGTGTGTGTGTGTGTGTGTGTGTGTGGTGTTCAGGTGCTGCCCTTGGCTGCAGTCTGCAGGTTATTAGAGGACCTGGACAAAATGCACCGGTCACTGTTTGTGTGTGTGTGTGTGTGTGTGTGTGTGTGTGTGTGTGTGAAGGTCTCTGTGTGTATTATTGAATGTTTTTCTTTCTGTCTGACCTTTTAAAGAAACGCTCTGTTCTCTTTTGTCCGTCGGTCTGTTTGTACACTTAATAATCTTCAGTGCAGTCACTGTGTGTGCGTGTGCGTGTGCGTGTGCGTGTGCGTGTGCGTGTGCGTGTGTGTGTGTGTGTGTCAATATGGTGACTGTAAATATGTTTTTACCATTTGTTTGTAATTTTACGGGGAGATATGTGAAATCATTTCTAAGCTCAGGACACAGATTTAAATGGTTTTATTTTTATTTATTTTTGTGCCGATTTCTTAAGGAAACGTTCCAGATTTTGGTGATGAATGTGAAAACTGTCTCCACAGTGACAGAATTTTTCCTCCAGGCTCAGTTTACACGATTCACATTTAGGGACTGTTCATTATTTATTGGGGGGGGGGGGGGGGGGGCATGTCAAATGATTTTTTAAGCTCTGCAGAGGGACTGTTTTATACTGTAAAAGGTTGTATTTTGTATTTATTTTACCACTGAAAGAAAACGTGACCCCAAATTCTGGCAATTTTCCAAATGTTGGTGATAACATGTGGTGATACATTTTGGGATTTTATGAAAGAAAGAAAATATTTCTTCTAAATTTAACTGATTTTCACAAATCTTTGCGAAGTAGTTTTGCCATGTTTTCTTTAAAAATCACCAAAGCTGCAGCATCTGTCAGCCAGAAACTGTAGAACTGGAATTATCGTTGGATTTTTGAATGTCCAACGATCCGTGAACACATCATGTGTGACGAAATAAACATACGTAAATCTGATCTTCAAACAGTGACAGTTAATCAAAATAATGTCTCATGATATCAAAGTGAAAATACAGTGTGAAAACAAAGCAGCAGAATCTGCTCAGTAAATGTGAGGAAACATTTTACACTCAGTTTGTTTGAGGAGATTTGATCTGGTGTCTTCAGTAAAGACTTCCTTCATTTAACACTGAAGCTGATCAGCTACAGACGACCTGACATGTTTCAATACATCACACAGCTGCTGACACACGGTCAGTGAAGTCAAACCCTGATCCCTCCAGCTGAGAGGTGACAGTGCTAACCACTGTGCCACCATGCCACTGTGCCACTGTGCCACCATGCCACTGTGCCACTGTGCCACTGTGCCACTGTGCCACTGTGTCACTGTGCCACTCTGCCACTGTGCCACTGTGCCACTCTGCCACTCTTCCACTGTGCCACTGTGCCACTCTTCCACTGTGCCACTGTACTGTGCCACTCTGCCACTCTTCCACTGTGCCACTGTGCCACTCTTCCACTGTGCCACTGTGCCACTCTTCCACTCTGCCACTGTGCCACTGTGCCACTGTGCCACTGTGCCACTGTGTCACTCTTCCACTCTGCCACTGTGCCACTCTGCCACTCTTCCACTCTGCCACTGTGCCACTGTGCCACTGTGCCACTCTGCCACTGTCACTGTGCCACTGTGTCACTGTGCCACTGTGTCACTGTGCCACTGTGTCACTGTGCCACTGTGCCACTCTGCCAGTGTCACTGTGCCACTGTGTCACTGTGCCACTGTGTCACTGTGTCACTGTGTCACTGTGCCACTGTTCCACTGTGTCACTGTTCCACTCTGCCACTCTGCCACTGTGTCACAGTGTCACTGTGTCACTGTGTCACTGTGCCACTGTGTCACTGTGCCACTGTGCCACTCTGCCAGTGTCACTGTGCCACTGTGTCACTGTGCCACTGTGTCACTGTGTCACTGTGTCACTGTGCCACTGTTCCACTGTGTCACTGTTCCACTCTGCCACTCTGCCACTGTGTCACTGTGCCACTGTGTCACTGTGTCACTGTGCCACTGTGTCACTGTGCCACTGTGTCACTGTGCCACTGTGTCACTGTGCCACTGTGTCACTGTGCCACTGTTCCACTCTGCCACTGTGCCACTGTGCCACTGTGCCACTGTGCCACTGTGCCACTGTGCCACTGTGCCACTGTGTCACTGTGCCACTGTGCCACTGTGCCACTGTGTCACTGTGTCACTGTGTCACTGTGCCACTGTTCCACTGTGTCACTGTTCCACTCTGCCACTCTGCCACTGTGTCACTGTGCCACTGTGTCACTGTGTCACTGTGCCACTGTGTCACTGTGCCACTGTGTCACTGTGCCACTGTGTCACTGTGTCACTGTGCCACTGTGCCACTGTTCCACTGTGCCACTGTTCCACTCTGCCACTCTGCCACTGTGTCACTGTGCCACTGTGTCACTGTGTCACTGTGCCACTGTGTCACTGTGCCACTGTGTCACTGTGCCACTGTGCCACTCTGCCAGTGTCACTGTGCCACTGTGTCACTGTGCCACTGTGTCACTGTGCCACTGTGTCACTGTGCCACTGTTCCACTCTGCCACTGTTCCACTGTGCCACTGTGCCACTGTGCCACTCTCCCACTCTCCCACTGTGCCACTGTGCCACTCGCAGACCAGACCTGTTTTTTATTGACCACAGTGAGCTCGACTAATTAGTTTGTGTCCTCTGAGAAACAGCGAGCAGAGAGAGGTCTGCACCGTCTGACTGCAGCTCAACACTCTCTGGTCTCCAACATGAGACTGACTTCGGCGTCACTGCTGCTGCTGTGTCTCAGAGTAACAATTAAAATGATGTGTTCATGTACCGGCCTCTGAAATAAACACAGGTTGTTTCTATGCTGGATGTGTTTCTGGTCACCGTCCGTACAACACAAAGAAGATATTTCACCTGGAACACCACACCAGCAAATCTCTGTTTTTCTTTTTTTTTAATTCAGATTTATTTATTTCAGTCTGATATTTTTTTCATCCGTCATCTGTCACAGTTTTGATATTTTCCTTCTCTTGTCTTTGTCTCTTTTATGTCTCAGTCTGTGGACGAGCTCAAACAGCATCTCTGTCTCGCTGAATCTGATCCTCAGTAAATGCTGACAGCTCTATAATTCAACACTTTATCACAATCACTGAACAGTGTCTGCAAAATATGTTCATAGACCCCAATCACAGAACTGATACATATTTATATCAATAATCAGTCTGAGTCTGTTCTGCAGCTCCTCATTTGACCTCCTGCATCTAAAACGCTCCATAGAAAATATATAAATCATTTCTTTTCTCTTTAATGTTTTATTAATGTGTGATTTAAGCTTAAATGTTTGAAACGTGCTGAAGCAGTAAAGCTTGATTATTAATATGATTAAGAATCACTGTGTTTATTTAATAATAAATAGAAATATGGAGTCAGATGATGTTGTTTTGTTCTTCATGATCAAAGTGTTGACGCCCAGCGTCACATCACAGCGTCTGATTCATGACCAGCGTGTTGTTTTCAGATTAAATGAATGAAAATGTTTAAATTAAAGTGAAAACAGATTTAACATCAAAGAAGAAGAAAGTGTGTTCAGGTCGACAGATTCAGGGACGCCTTTAATTCTTCTTAATTACTCACAGCAATTAGTGTGTGTGTGTGTGTGTGTGTGTGTGTGTGTGTGTGTGTGTGTGTGTGTGTGTGCGGAGGTGAAATGTTAAAAGCTTCAGTGAATTTTCAGGATGGAACCCGAGCTGCTCTGATTTCCCAGCAGCCTTTGTGTTTGTCTTCAGTCTCCTGTTTGTTTACTGTGAATCACCGTCATTAAATTTAAGGAAATGATTCCTCCGTTGTTAAATTCAGTACCATGTCCTTCAGTAACAGAGGTTTCCCGTACCGACTTTAACCTCTCCCAAATTGATCATCTTGTCGAAAGTAGATCAGGAGCCAGAGCCTTCAGCTATCAGGCTCCTCTCCTGTGGAATCATCTTCCTGTTACGGTCCGGGAGGCAGACACCGTCTCCACATTTAAGACTAGACTTAAGACTTTCCTCTTTGATAAAGCTTATAGTTAGGGCTGGCTCAGGCTTGCCCTGTACCAGCCCCTAGTTAGGCTGACTTAGGCCTAGTCTGCCGGAGGACCCCCCTATAATACA